>NC_137064.1:26489236-26514236 GCF_032717465.1 Coenobita brevimanus | reverse complement strand
TGGAAGGAAATGGAGGAAAAATAAACACACAGACAAGAAGAAGATTCAAGACAGGGAAACAATGTTAGAAAAAGGAAGAAATGAAGATAGAAAGGAGGGGAAAAATTAAGCGAAGCAGATATAGGAATAAGACGATATTGTAGGATGAAAAAAAAAAAAAAAAGAAGGACAGGAAAAACAAGGAGAAAGAGAGGAATGGTTACCAATGGAAAATGGGAAGATGGGATGATGATTATAGGAAGGAGGAGGAGGAGAAGGAGGAAAATAAACATAAAGGTGGGAAAAAAGAATTCATTAGCAAACAGACATATGGCACTATCAAAATATATTTTCATTCCTTTGCTCTGATGGGTGAAGAGTTTAGTGACATAGTGGTGTTGTACTGCTGTGTTGTTATACCCGTGTAATATAATTTTTTTTGCTCCAACCCCTATCTTCTGCACAATCTCAGCCCCTCATTTCCCACTCTCTCCTAACTATCCCCTCCATTTTCAACTTCTCTTACCTTACCTTCCTGAACTCCAACACCTTCCCACTTCTTAAATCTATTTCTTTCTCAACACTCTTTCTTTTCTTTAGCATCATCCTTCCTCCCAATCCCAAGCATTTTTCTCTCTCTCTACTGCCTCAGCCCAGTGCTGCCTCAGCCCCTCCCCTCCTCACTGTCCCCTCCCCTCTTCCTTCTCCCCTTCCCTCATCCCCATTCACCCCACACACTCCACCAGCCTATTCAAGCCTGACTTCTGACATGAGCTTAATACATGATTTAAGGGAGTGCCTGGGTAAATGAAAGTGTGAGCAGCTGCATCATATGAGGTAAAAGAGAAGAAATAAATAAGAGGAAGAGAATACTACTGATACTACTGCTATTAACTACTAGCTAAAAAGAACCTAAACATCGCATACGTCTGGCAAAACTAAACAAATTTATGATTTTTTTTTTTTACTGCTGTATTTCCTCTTTCCTACTAGACAAATTATTTTATGACCATCACATAGTAAGTTAATTCTACGGTCTCAGTTTGCCCTGCTACATAATTTCAGAGAATGCATACATCTACCAACACCACCGAAATTTATTATTTATCACTGAATCCGAATATTAGATCCAGATCAAAATCTAATAAGCTCTCCTTAACTGTCCATCTATCCAACAGATTTCGCTGAAATTCGTTGCAACTTTTTAAGATATCTTGCAAAGAGACAAACAGGCACATGTGAATACATAATCACCGTTCAACTTCTTTGGCGGAGGTGATCATAGTAATAATAACGACAAAATAATAATAATAATAATAATAATAATAATAATAATAATAATGAGAGCTTAATGCACAAATGTGCATATATCTGAATTCTATTATCACAATATAAGGGCAATTTTAGTTGTTCTCTCTCTCTCTCACTGACGTAAAGGCAAACCATTAGGGACTCACCATTCGGACGTACAGAATCTACCAAGACAGGGAAGTGAAAATTGGGCGTGAGAAAAAAAAAATGCGTCTCTCTTACCCTTCAAACAAAGAATGGTGGGATTCAGGATGATCTCTGTGTTCGCTATGGCTCTGACCACGATAACTGGCCGTGAGGTGCACTGGAGGTTTAATCGGGCGTGGTGTGTAATGGGTGTGGTGTGTATTGGGCGTGCTGTGTATTGGGATTGGTGTGTACTGGGCGTGGTGAGTACTGGGCGTGGTGTGTATTGAGCGTGTGTATTGAGCGTGGTGTGTACTGGGCGTGGTGTGAATTGGGCGTGATGTGTATTGGGCGTGGTGTGTACTGGGCGTGGTGTGCAGTATACATGGCTTCGGAAGTGAAAATCTCCTTATTCTGAAATGCTGAGGTAGGTACTGACGTGAGTGTCCTTGCAACGTACTGATTGCAAATCTTGGGAGCAGGGCGTGATTAGTCTCTGGGCGTGATGGGCGTTAAATCGAACCTTAGAATCTGTCGGCGTTGTAGGTGGAATGATATATATGAATATTCTAAACGTGGGTGAGTTGGACGTTGAATCTGATGTCAATATCTACACTTTTCAGGCGTTTGAATATTTGGGCCTCGTACCCTAAGGGCGGTGGAGGGGGGGTTTTGGGCGTGAGAAAGTCCATACCTCGTGCGGATCTCCATATTTGGGCGTGGGACGTATTCTTGGGCGTAGCGTGTGTGTGGGGAGAACAAGGGGTCGGTTCAGGGAGAAGGAGAGGGGAGAGGGAGAGCAGAGTGGGGTGTTTGTTTGTTGTGTGGCTGAGGATGTGTGTGTGTGTGTGTGTGTGTGTGTGTGTGTGTGTGTGTGTGTGTGTGTGTGTGTGTGTGTGTGTGTGTGTGTGTGTGTGTGTGTGTGTGTGTGTGTGTGTGAGAGAGAGAGAGAGAGAGAGAGAGAGAGAGAGAGAGAGAGAGAGAGAGAGAGAGAGAGAGAGAGAGAATCAGCACCGCATTGCCATCATCATCCTTACCTCCCGTCTGTAACCCTCCATTTTTATCTCTCCATACCCCATTATCTCTCCCCCTTATCTCACTCAGCGTCCATTCTCGCTCTCCCATTAACCTGCTGTGATTTATGATGAAGTGATATACAGTTTTGTTAATATTCTGCCTAACCAATAATTCCGATATTCTTTTTTTCTTTTTAATGTAACATCGTCTGCAATTACTTAGAATAAATGACTACCAGGTAATTCGCAGCCAATGAGTCAAAGGTTAAGGAAAATATAAAAACTTGGGCAAAATTCTGTCTAGTTGATGGTATTCTGACTGCACTTGACTCGTATACACAGACTTTCTTATGCTTAAGTTTTGAATAAGATTTTACCGACATACTTTAAACTTCTGTAGCCACCCACTGCTTTGCAACTATACTCCGCTTAATTCAGTCAGGTATAAAGCTGGCATCATTGTATCTTGGATATTGAGCTGTGGCAATAGATTAACACATAAATATGGTGCCAGTCACGAAGAAGTGCTATGGAAAAGATGTTGAGTTAAAGTACTGTCTTGTCTCATCCTGCCAGTGAGCTTCATGAATTAAGCTACAAAATGACGAAAACCCCCAGAGAATTAAAAGGAATGAAATAAGGTACTTTATAACCCAGTCCCCTCCTATGATTACTTTTATTATATAGTCATTCAGTAGTAAAGGAACATGTAAAGTAGCTCGTTAGTAAATAAAAATGACATCCTCGTTCTGAAAGGGTGAGGTCAGGGTAATGTGGTGTAAATTTGGTGCTGGGAATTTTGTGGTGGTAACTGGAGGGAAAATACCAGTTACCAAGAATTGATTGCACTTTTTATCGTTGGTTATCATCTCTCTCCCTCCCTCCCTGCCCCCCCTCCCTCTGTCTGTCTGTCTGTCTGTCTCTCAACCAAACCATCCTCTTTATTGACTTTTCTCACGTTATTCTTGTTCACTTGCCTATCTGTACTCTCTCTCTCTCTCTCTCTAAGTTAACTATCCTCTGTATTGATCTTTCTCACGTTATTCTTATTTACACTCGTATTTATACTGTCTCTGTCTGTCTGTCTGTGTCTGTCTGCCTCTCAAGCTAACCAGCCTCTGTACTAACTTTTCTCACTTAATTCTTATTTACTTTCCTATCTGCACACTCTCTCTCTCTCTGTCTGTCATTCTGTCTCTCTCTGTCTCTGTCTCTGTCTCTGTCTGTCTGTCTGTCTGTCTGTCTGTCTCTCTCTCTCTCTCTCTCTCTCTCTCTCCACACACACAAACATACCCTCTCATTACAAGCACAAGGAGCCTCATACAAGAATACCGCCCACCTCTCTTGCAGTGCTCCGCTTTTTATCTCTCTTTCTTTCTCTCTCTCGACTCTTTACTCTCTGTTTTTCTTTGTTTCAGTCTCTGTCTTCTCCTTTCTTTGTTTTCCCTCTCTTTCCATTCTTCTCTTTCTTTCTTTATAATTTTCTAATCATCCCTCGTCTATTTATTGACCCACCCACCCACCCACACACCCACAAACCCACACACACACACACACACACACACACACACACACACACACACAGGAAGCCACCTCTGCGCAGGGACCTAAAGAAGCAAGGGAGACGAGAAAGACCCACAGGCCAGGCAAGGAGATTCAGTGGCGTCTTTTTATATATCCACCCTATTTCTTTACTTCAGAGGATTATCAAGGACGAGATGGGAGGGATAGTGAAGGAGTGTATGAGGGAGAGGGGCAGAGAGTGGTATGAGTGAGGGAGAAAGAGGTGGATAGACAGGGAATGAATGTATGAGGGAGAGAGGCAGGGCGTGGTATGAAGGAGGATGGTGTGGAAGGACAGTGAAGGAGTGTGTGAGGGAAGGTGGTATGGAGTGGTATGAGGGAGCGAGAAAGGTGTGGAAAGGCAGTGAAGAAGTGTATGAGGGAAGGGGGGCGTAGAGTGGTTGGAGGGAGGGGTGGTGGTATTGAGGGTGTGGTGGAGATGGTTGGGGGTCGATTTGTTGGGGTTACTCTGGGTGCATTCTATAAATAGGTCATTTGCAGTAGTTAGATAGACTGATGGATAGACAAAGTAGATAGATGGATAGATAGATAGTTACAGACAGATAGCTAGACTTAACTGTAGACAGATAGATAGGCACACAGAAAAACAGACAGGCATATAGATAGTATGATAGATAGATACTTAGATACATAAATAGATGGGCTGAGAGACAGACAGACAAGAGACAGATACAAAGAAAGATAGATAGATGGACAGAAAGACAGACACTGATAGGTAGATAGATAGATAGAATGATAAGCAGTTACAAACGGATGGAACAAACACCCTCTCAGCTACAAGTGCTTTCAAACGTGAGGGCACACTATCTATCTATTATTTGTCCATTTACATGTCTATCTATCTATCTATCTATTAATATATCTATCTATCTGTCTGTCTATCCATCTATGGGCCTGCACTGAAACGTTGTCTTAGGCGTCTGTCAAGAGATCTATCGATAGATATATTGATTAGGCGTCTGCCAATATATACAGACATTAGATAGAGAAAACTATAGGAATGAGGCGTCAAGTAACTGACATACAGACAGGCACAGATAGATATATACTTGTAGATAGGTAGATTGATAGATATGTGAATGGATAGTTCATATATAATTATCTATCTATCTATACTTACATCTATCTATCTATAGCTATCTATATATATATCAACACCATCAGCCGTTCGAGTGTCCACTGAAAGACCGGCCTATCCCGACCGAAGTGGGGACGATACAGCCTATGTATCTTTACAAAGTGGCTTAGGCTGTCTAGCAGAGATTGTACAGTACGTAGGGTGAGAAGTGCTTGTAAGTGTGAGTGTAGTGTTGGAGTGGCTTTGGATGTGTGTCTAGTCTGTGAACCAAGTATAATCTACCCTCGCAAGCCGATTGGGTGCAAGCATACTTTATAGTGAGAGACACTGGCTCAACCACAGCACCCCTTATGTCCGCCAAAGCATTACGTGGTCAGAAGAACGTTCCCAAAGTTTATTACCCTGGCTGGGCGAGAACACTCGTTCTTCAGTGTACGAAATCGCACACTTTACCATTGTACCACAAAGGCTCCATATATATATATATATATATATATATAGATAGATAGATAGATAGATATACAGAAAGAGAGAGAGAGAGAGAGAGAGAGAGAGAGAGAGAGAGAGAGAGAGAGAGAGAGAGAGAGAGAGAGAGAGAGAGAGAGAGAGAGAGAGAGTTCTAACATACCCTATTAGCCGCAAGTGTGATTTGACAGTAATGAGTACGTGTGGGTCATAAATTATAACATTATTACCAGTTTCTATTGATTTGTCCCAAAATAAATTATATATTGAGCTTAGGACATTTCTTTTCCTCTTTAACCTCCTTCAGTAAGATATTAGTTATTTTTATTATTTTTTCTACCTCCTAACAATTTTTTTTTTTTAAATTTCGAAAGACGTCTTGTATTGAGGGATTAATTTTTCATAGCCAAGTTATCACCACACAGCTCTCTTAGGCTGAAGGAAATCGCCTGATGCAATTGGAGTTAAATAATATAATACACAATCGATATACGGCCAAAATGATGATGGTGGTGATGATGGTGATTGTGATGATGATGATGATGGTGATGGTAGTGGTGGCCGTGATGATGATGATGATGATGATGATGGTGATGGTAGTGGTGGCCGTGATGATGATGATGATGATGGTGATGGTAGTGGTGGCCGTGATGATGATGATGATGATGATGATGATGATGATGGTGATGGTGATGGTGTTGTTGATGATGATGATGATATGATATGTCTTTTTCATAATGATTATAGTTACTCTCCGGCCATTCCACTTGTCAGCTGTCGGTACTGTTTGGGCAGTATTGGAACTACGAGTAAATGCAAGCGATCCTGACACATAAGGACAAGATACGAGTAGGTTTATAATTTTTAAGCTTAATAATGTAATGAAAAATAAGAATGAAAGTGAAATATGCAAAATTAGTAATACCACTTGTGAATTCTTATTACCAATACCTTCGTTTTTAATGGCATCCTTACTTAGAATTTCTCATTAATATTTCCAAGTAGTTTTATTTTTAGAAGTACTTATAATAAAGACAAATCTATGGCCTTTTCTGTTATGCAAGGTATTACTCCTGTTTTTTTACCTGTATTATTTGTTTACCTGTACTAGTTGTTTACCTGTACTTCTGTTTGTTTATCTGTGCTCCTATTTGTTTACCTGTGCTCCTATTTGTTTACCTGTGCTTCTATTTGTTTACCTGTACTATTTGTTTACCTGTACTGTTTGTTTACCTGTACTATTTGTTTACCAGTACCATTTGTTTACTTGTACTATTTGTTGACCTGTACTCCTATTTGTTTTCCTGTACTCCTATTAGTTTATCTGTACTCATATTTGTTTACATGTACTCCTATTTGTTTACCTGCATGGCTGATTGTTGAAAGGACTTAAATAAAGGGGAGGAAACATTTTTCTTTGCTCTCCTTAAAAATCTATTTAAGAGTAACCCATTCTGTTAATACTAAGATCAGAGCACCTATTAAGAAGCGGCAGGTATGTGTGGTCTGTGCATCTACGAAATTGTGTGTGTGTGTGTGTGTGTGTGTGTGTGTGTGTGTGTGTGTGTGTGTGTGTGTGTGTGTGTGTGTGTGTGTGAGGAAATGGGTTGATGTCTACACGTGTGAGGTCAGGATTCTTCAGGAAATGGTCAGAGTGATCAAACTCTTGGGTAGCATAATATTGCAGAATTTCCTTTGTAAAGCAAACGAGCGGAGGAACGTGGTTGGGGAGGGGGTGGAGTGGGGTATATGTTGGGGGGGATAAGTGGGTGAAGTGGGTGAGCGAGAGGATGGTGGAGGGGGAGGGGGGAGAGGGAGAGATACGTGAGTGGAGGGGTAACATAAGAAGGACACAAGGACAAGAGGATAACTGCGGTAGACTTCACATACCAGGCTGCTCACGTCTAAGAATATAACAATACATCTATATTACCCCTTCCTATCAGAACTTTAAACTGAAACCTGCGGGAAAAAGTAAGAAAAAAAAAAAAACGCACTGTATACAGGCCATTATAGCAGCTGTGGTCGTTGCCCCTGGTTCATCTGAAATGTTAATCCAGTGGACTGTAGGCTGAAATTGCCCTCGTCCTGCAGTTCATCCTCCTCCTCCTCTTTTTTTCAGGGGACAGGTGAATATTTAACACTCAGGCTGATATATAAGATAGTTTGGTGCTGTTTGAAAATAAAAAAATGCTAGATTTGCCTCAACCATAAGAATGTTAATGGTACAAATATTTATACTTTCAGGCTTCAATACACACTCTCAAATTAATAAAACCGTCTGGTATAAGCTAAAATAAAACAGTAAAGTTGTCGCGACCAGGAGAAGGTTAAGAGGAGAGCAGAAATCTCCCACATCCTCTTCTCCACCAGTCTTTAAAACTAATGCCTGTTGGAAAAAAATGAGAAGGACTGTCAGAGTATTAAAAGGTGGCATGGACATTTTATGGGAAGGACGTGATCTGGAAGTGGGGAGGAGGGGAGTGGAGACAGAAGGGAAGGAATTGGGGAGGATGAAGAGAGGATAAGAGATGAGGGGAAAGAGAAATGAGGTTGGGAGGAGGATGAATACTCGTAAAACAGGGAGCGGGAGAAGAATGAGGGATAGTGTAGAAGGTTATGGAGAAATACGGGGTTGACGAGAATGACGATGGGTAGAGAGAAAGGGAGGGAAGGCGGTAAGGGAGAGAAAGGGAAATCAAAGAAGAAAGGGAGGGAAGGGGTAAGGAATGGAAGGTGATATCAGGGAAGAATGTGAAGGAAGGGGAAGTCAGTGAGAGAGGGAAGAATGATGGAGGGAGAAAGAAAGAAGTGAGGGAGGGGGGAAGAAAGAAGTGAGGGAGGGAAGAAGGAAGTGTGGGATAAAAAAAAAAAAGAGAGAGAGAAATTAAGGAAGGAAGAAGGAAATGAGAAAGGCAAGAAAGGGAAAGCACAGTATGAAGAAAGATATGTGTTAAGAGTATGAAAATGAAGGAAAGAGGTGACTACTGGTGAAAAATTCTGAGGTAAAATTTTGCGCATCAGTTGAAATGGATAAAGATAAATTAGGCAGAGTTGTTTTTGTAAGTTTTTTTCTATATCATCTAGGTTAGTGTGGCTCAGTGGGAGAGGCTTGGACGGTCATTTGATAGATAAGGGTTCAAATTGCAAGATGGTTATCGTAAGTACCATTTAGGGGTAAGGGCACTTATTTTCTTTAGAGTAATATCTCGAACACTTCAGTCGCTTCTTCAGATACTAGTCATCTGTGGAAAAATGCTGAATAGTGTCTGAAGAACCCTTGAAGTGGTTGAAACGTTACCCTTCAGATAATAAAGGTCCTTATCTCCCACTGGTCCTCTAAGTAACAAATTTGCCAGATCTACTAGCTCTAATAAAGTCTCCATTTGTATAAGATATTTTCACAGAAGGATGCTGTGTGTTTTCAACGATAAAACGGGGCTCCTTGCTCTGAGGCGTGAAGTATTTGTCATAAGGAGAGTTTATTATGAAGAGGGACACACTAACGTCTCCTAGGGTACACTTTTTCCCATCCATTTAATAATCTATCTATTTATGAGTCTGCTTATCGGTCTGTCTGTCTGTCTGTCTCTGTCTCTCTGTCTATATGTCTGTCTGTGTCTGTCTGTCTGTCTCTCTCTCTTCCCCCATATATATATATATATATATATATATATATATATATACAGAGAGAGAGAGAGAGAGAGAGAGAGAGAGAGAGAGAGAGAGAGATGAATAATCAAGGGAGTACAAGGCATAACGACAAGGAGGAGGAAGGACTGAAGCGTTGGTAGGCGGGATGGGGGGAGGAATCAAGAAAGTGAGGAGAGAGACAAGAGGGAAGGAAGGGGGAGGGAGAGGAGGGTGGAGGGAGAGCCACGTGGTCAGCACTTGTGGCTCTCGACCTCCTCATCCCACCCCTTGTTTCCCTACACACACACTCACACACACACACACACACACACACACACACACACACACACACACACACACACACACATCTACTGTGCACATACACCTATATACACAATGAAGATAAACACATACACAAACACTCACACGTACATATATACACGTCACACACACACACACACACACACACACGTATACACACAGACACAGACACAGACAAAGACAGACAGACAGACAGACAGACAGACACACACACACACACACACACACACACACACACACACACACACACACACATCCACTGTGCACATAGACATCTATACACAATGAAGATACACACAGACACAAACACTCATATACACCAAAATACACATATACACGTCACTTTCACGAACACACACATACACACACATACCTATCTATCTATCTATCTACCTATCTGTCTATCTATCTATCTATCTATCTACCTATCTATCCATCTATAGTACAGATACATAAAAATACTAAACTCGGCCGTACATTGACACACATGTTCAAGCTATTAGTTTTATGCAAAAGTTCTTCCACGAAAGCATACAAACACACCTGAGCATTAACACGCACACACACATACACACACACACACACACACACACACACACACACACACACACACACACACACACACACACACACACACACACACACACACAATGGTTAGCAGTGCAAACATCTTAGAACGCCTACTCCTCCCTCCCTCCCTCCCTCCCACACACTCCTGCTCGTCCCTTCCCTTCCCCTCCTCCCCTTGTACCACCGGAAATAGGGAGGGGGACTGGGAGAGATGGAGGAGGAAGAAGGAGGGGAAGGGAGGAAGAGGAGGAGGAGGAGGAGGAGGAGGAGAGAAATAAAGGGAAAGAGGAATGAAAGATAATGAAGGAAAGAGGAAGAGAGGAAGAAGGGGGGAGGAGGGAGGAGGAGAATGGTGGTTAGAGGAATGGAAGAATAGAGGAAGTCAAACCACAGGATTAGATAGGAAGAAAATAAAAGAGGAGGTGAAGGAGGAAGGCAGGAAGGAAGGAAATAGGAGGAGGAGGAGGAGGAGGAGGAGGAGGTGGTGGTGAAGGAAATTGATAACAATGAGAGAGAGAGAGAGAGAGAGAGAGAGAGAGAGAGAGAGAGAGAGAGAGAGAGAGAGAGAGAGAGAGAGAGAGAGAGAGAGAGAGAGAGAGAGAGAGAGAGAGAGAACAGTCTTCCTATCGTCCCTCAAAATGACTGGTTCCTTGAGTTTCCCCTCACTCGTTATCTCTCTCCCCTCTCCTCATACACACACACACACACACACACACACACACACACACACACACACACACACACACACACACACACACACGAAACTTTCTCACTGCCATAACTTTACCTAAGTAATAATAATAATAATAATAATAATAATAATGAATAATAATTCCTCCCTTTTACATATGTCTATCTCCTACCCACTCCTCACCCCTCACCCTGCCTCACCCCTCACCCTGCCTCACCCCTTACCCTGCCTCACCCCTGACCTCATCCCTCACACTGCCTTATCCCTCACCCTACCTCACCCCTCACCCTGCCTTACCCCTCACCCTGCCTTACCCCTCGCCCTACCTCACCCCTCACCCTTCCTCACCCCTCACCCTGCCTCACCCCTCACCCTACCTCCCACCTCACCCTGCCTCACCCCTCAAGTGCAGGACAGGGTTCGATAACAACTTCCGTCCACCTGGAGTGTACATGTGTGTGTGTGTGTGTGTGTGTGTGTGTGTGTGTGTGTGTGTGTGTGTGTGTGTGTTTTCATTTTTTCCTTGTTTCAGTCGGATGATGCACAGATTGAACTTCCTTGTTTCCAAGGACTTTATTCTAGTCGGAAAATGAGACTCCCTAACACCGTTTCCTTAGCGATTTAGTTTGGATAAGGCTGGTTAATATCCTTTTGTACGTTCTGTATGCAAAGTACGGTGATGCTTGAAGGATTTATATAGCACAGAATAAGACAGCAAGATGTAATGAGCAAAATAACTCGCCTAGTAAAAGGTGTTAGGGAGCTTCCTTAATCTACGAGAATAGGGAACCAAGATTTTTTTTTTTTTTTTTTTGCTTCTGATAGACATTTATTACGAATGTTAAGTCCAATCACCTTTACTGACCTTCAGAAATTCCTCTCGTACTGAAGGGGTTAGTTAAGACACACACACACACACACACACACACACACACACACACACACACACACACACACACACACACACACACACACACACACACACACACACACACACACACACACACATTCTTGAATTATCTCGTAAGTTGAAAATCGTCTGAAGATAGCAAGAAAATATACTCGTCCAAATATCCATCGCAGTGAAGAGGTAAAAATAACGTATGTGTGTTTGTATGTATGTATGTATGTATGTGTTGAAATATGTCATTCTTTAGAGATATATTTATTTGTGCAAATTACAAATGCATGGTAAGCCTTTCAGAGCATTCTCTGTTATGTATCGTGTATGATGTGTGATGTTCGGTATGTATGAGTGCTGGAATGATGATGTGCCTGTGTATGTGTGTGTGTGTGTGTGTGTGTGTGTGTGTGTGTGAGTGAGAGAGAGAGAGAGAGAGAGAGAGAGAGAGAGAGAGAGAGAGAGAGAGAGAGACAGAGACAGAAAGTATAAAGTGTATGTTTATGAGTATGTGTGAGTCTGAGAATGCTCATAAGGGGTCTTTGTATAAATGTCTATATGAGTGTATATGTATTAGTGTCTGTGTATGAAGGTGTATGTATAAGTGTAACAGCGTATAACTGGAGTGAAAAAGGAGGTAGGTAAACAGGAGGAGGGATGGATGTGCCGTGCTGAAATGAAATGGGCTAACATACAACAGGCCAGAGCGAAGAAAGCTGGGAGAAATCTTTACCCTACCGTGGACCGACGCAGACTTTTGATGGTGATGACACAGACGTGTGATGATGATGACGACAAAGGCTTACAATGATGATGATGATGATGATGATTATGACAGGCTTAAGATGATGATGATGATGATTATGATGATGACACAGGCTTAAGATAATAATAATGATGATGATGATGATGAAACAGACGTATGATGATGATGACGACGACAGAGGCTTAATATGATGATAATAATGATGATGATGATGATGACACAGACGTATGATGATGATGACAACGACAAAGACTTATGGTGATGATGATGATATAGGCTGATGATGATGATTATAACGGAGTACGTGTTCATGTATTTGAATGTCCAACTTATACGAGTTCATTCAGGTGTGTGCATATATATTTCAGTAATGAAAACACATCTGCATACCATAAATGTGTCTGCGCTGGAATACGATGTACGTAGTAAAGTGCATATTATAATAACCATACTGTTTACTACTGTTTATACACTAACCTGGGCTCACTTTGCCATCTCTCCATCATATGAATTGTAACGATATCTTAATCTTAGAATATGATGCTAGTCATCAAGAAGTGCTAGGGAAAGATGCCTAGCTGTAGTTTTGTCGTACTGGCTATTGAGCTACATAAAATAAATTAAAAAAGACAAAAATTTAGTTCAGGTTGGAGTAAGAAGAGTATAATCTGGAACAACCGTGTACCGAATATCTTCAATCAGCTGCGGTGTCCGAGTGGTTAAGGAGATGGACTTGAAATCCATTGGGCTCTGCCCGCACAGGTTCGAATCCTGTCCGCAGCGAAGCTTTTTACCAGGGAATGTAGAGGGGCTGTGACCACGGCGGAGGCGGGGACAGTGAGGGGGCGTCGGAGGGCGTGAAGGACGCCTGGTTGGGTAGGATGAGAGGCAGATGTTTCGTCATTCCACACAATGTACTTTACTTTCGTACATTCTTACTTTATTTTCTTACTTTTTCATTTTACTTTTTACTTATACTCGTCATTCCACACAGTGTACAGTACTTCACGTTTGTATATCATTTTACTTTATTTGCATTACATTTTTACTTATTCTCGTCCTTCCACATAATGTACCTAACTTTTTTACTTTCTTACTTTATTGTTTACTTTACTTTCGCCGCTTCTAGACAACTGTACTTGCCTTAGGAGTGTCTTCTTGCAATGTAGAGGTTAGCTGCATCAAATCTCTCAAATTTGAAAAGTCTCTCCTAAGCTTTATAAAATAGTTTGTGACAATGAATGAATGAAGGCGAGATTAGGGGAGAGTGGATGCATAAGATGAATAATGACAAGGAGATAAAATGACAAAGAGATAAGTGGAATGAATAAGTACTTGAGTGAATAAGAGTGAGGGGGAAATTAAAGGACACATAGGATGAATAATTATAACAGGGAGGTATGATGAATGAATGTGTGAATGAGAGTGAGGGGGGAAATTAGTGGGCACATGGAATGAATAATTATAAAGAGGTAAGATGAATATGTGAGTACTTGAGTGAATGAGTGGAATGGAGAAGGATGTTAAGTCGAATAATTGTGAAAAAAAAAAATGGTTATAATGAAAGTTATATAGGAAGGGAAGTAAACAAATTGAATATGAGGTGACAAGTAAGGCTAAAGAGAAACTGATCAAATGGAGCAAAGAGAAAGGGGATGAGAAAAGGAAAGAATGAAACCTAAGGAAGAGGACAGACGGCAACTTCATATAGGAAGAGAGAGAGAGAGAGAGAGAGAGAGAGAGAGAGAGAGAGAGAGAGAGAGAGAGAGAGAGAGAAGAGCCATGTAGAAATGAGAAAGGAAGCTAAAGTGATGAGGTGAGGAAAGAGGAATGGAGGGAGAAGAGAAATAGGAGGAGAAAAGATAAAAAAGAAAAATGGAGAGAAGAGGAATTAAGAGAAAGGTAGAGAGGGAATAAAAATATTAAATGTAACTACCACGAAAAGGAGAGGAAAACTGTAAAGTAAAATGAAATGAATAGAAAATGAGGAAGAAAAATAAGACAATAACAACGAGGGAAAAGGAAGAGGGTAGAGGAGGGGAAGGAGAATGAGAGGAATGGAAGAAAAAAAATGAAAGAAGAGACAGGGATATGAGAGGAAGAGGTGACAGGAAAGGAGGGGAGAGGAATGGGAGTGGAGGGAGGGAAGAAGAAGAAGAGGAAAAGAGCAGAAGAAAAAGGAGACAAAGAAGACGAGTGTGGTGAAAAAGAGGAAGGGAAGGAGAGAAATGGAGGACGAGGAGCCAGAGAAAAAAAAAGTGGAATAAAAAGGTAGTAATAAAAAGCAAGAAAAAATTAAGTGAAGGTTAGTAAAGAAAATAAGATGGAGAGAAGACAATCTAAGAGGACATGTACGAGAAAGAGGTGATGAAAGGAGGGGAAGAGGAGAATGAGGAGGAGGAAGAGAAGGGAAAAGCGGAGGAGGAGGAGAAAGAGGAGGAGGAGGAAGAAGAAGAAAAGGGAAAATGTGGAGGAAGGGAAGATGGGGAGGAGGAGAGGATTGAGGGGAAGGACAGCCTACGAAGGGTTCAATTATGAGTGTCATTGTCTCTCTGGTGAATATGATAGGGAAGAAAGGGGAGATGAGGGGGAGCAGAGAAGGGGTGACGAAGAGGATGAGGAGGGAAGAAGAAGAGAGGAAGAGAAGAAACAAGATAAGGACGGAAGGACGGGAGGAAGAGGCGAAGAGAAGATAAAGGAGGAAGAGAAGATCAGGAGATAAAGGAGAGGAAGAGGGAGAAGAGAAAGGAGGGGAAAAGGGGAGAAGAGAAAAGAGGGAGGAGAAAGGGATAACAGAAATGAGGTTAAGGGGTAAAATGGGAAGATTTAAAGGAGAGGAGGAAGAGCAGAAATGGAGTTGACAGGGAAGAAGAAAAAGGGAAGAGGAGGAGAAGGGGAAGAGGAGGAGAAGGGGAAGAAAGGAATAAAGAAGAGGATTAAGGAAGGAAGATGAAATGCTCATTAGTAGTTGACTAATGAAATTAAATGAAGAAAAAGAAGAGGGGAAGAAGTGGAAATGAATAAGGGGAAAAAAGTAGAGGATGGCGGGAAGTGGAGGAGAGAGAGAGAGAGAGAGAGAGAGAGAGAGAGAGAGAGAGAGAGAGAGAGAGAGAAAAGAGGAGAGGAAGAAGTGGAAAGGAAAAAGGGGAAATAAGAAGAGGATGGCGGGAAGTGGAGGAGGAAGGAGAGAGAGAGAGAGAGAGAGAGAGAGAGAGAGAGAGAGAGAGAGAGAGAGAGAGAGAGAGAGAGAGAGAGAGAGAGAGAGAGAGAGAATAGAGGGTGAAGGGAAGGGAAGAAGAGGAGGAAGAGAAGACAGCCAAGAGCTCAATCAAGAGTATAGGTGACCCTCGAGTGAATATGATAGTGAAGCCTTATTAAACTAGGATCCTGTTTATCACCACTAATCATCACCACACCTCGTCACCACTACCATATTAAGTCATCATCACATCACCACCATAATACTGTCACCACATCACCACTACCACACTGTCACCATTGCATCACCACTACCATATTACGTCATCATCATATCATCACTGTTCATACTTTCATCACCACATCACCACTTACCATTACTACCGCTGTTAAGGCACCATTACATCACCACTGATCACCACCACCCTTATAGACATCACTAATTATCTCATGGCCACTCATCACCTCTACTCAAAATGTAATCACCTCATTAAGTCATCACCACTTATTCGAGGGTATAGTCAATTGCTCATCACCACCCATATCACTAAAGGTCATCACATCACACCACGATTTGTATGTAAATCATCACCCAGCAGCGCAAATACTGTCATCACCAACCAAACGGTCATCACATCTTATTGCATTATTCATCATCATTCTCTTTTCCATCATCATCATCCTTTTCATCATCATCATCATCATCATCATCAACAATAATAATATCATCATCAACACTAATCACATCATCATCAGCACACCACCACCACCACCACCATCATCATCCTCATTATCATCATCACCACCACCATCATCATCATCACCACTACCATCACCATCATACAACACAAGGAGTCACACCAATCTATCCAGTGAGATCGGATATGCTCTTACATCTATTCAGTCGATGTTTCTGGCTCATCACTCTAAGAAATAATTGCACGGTTAATTCAATGGTATTTTTCTATAACCCATTAACTCAGTCACTCTCTCTCTCTCTCTCTCTCTCTCTCTCTAACACCATAAAACACATCACAACAAACAACCACCCCTTACAACAACACTACCACCACCACCACCACCACCACTACTACTACCACTACTACTATTACTACTGATGTGACTAACCTCTTCACTACCAAGGGACCCTCTTGAACGTCATTTATATTTCAATCTTGGTATCTGCAGACGATTTTATACTGCTTGGAATGGATTTTTTAAACTGGAAGGGACCAATACAGATTTCACTAATGTCTTCACTACGATGCTCTTCAGGCTTAAGGAAATCGTCTGGAAGCAACAAGAAGAGTACTAATTTACGCTCCCGAGATGAAGGAGTTGAATAAAATCGTCTGACGTCACCAGGAATAAGGTTTAAAAGGCGTCCCGGTACTGAATGGGTTAATGGAGTCTGTTCCTATACGTCACGATGCTGAAGAAGGTGATATAGGTCTTTAATAAGCTAAATAAAATCGTCTGGCTTCAGCAATTAAAAAGAAAAATATATGTACGTCATGATAAACACCTCCCCTCCCTCCCCTCACGATCAGGCAGGCGGTATGTGGGACGGTATCAGGTGTCAGGGGAAGGTTATTGTCCCCTTATACAAAAACCATAAAGAACACTATGCTGTAGTTATGATACCCCCAATGCTTTTATCCCACCATCAGGTATGTGGTATGAGGGACGGTATCAGGTTTTCAGTGTAAGGTAATGACCCCTTTGTACATACATTAGCAAACATCTGTGACCCCGTAATTACCCAGCTCTTCCCCACCTCACTATGAGGCAAGTGGTATGTGGGACAGCATAAGGTAATGACCCCCTTATTCTATAATTAGGAAGCAAAATAATACGTGGTAATTTAGACACGACTATAATCACGAGACAACGAAGAGCTTGATCTAAATCTAAATCACAGTAATTAAGAGACAATGCCAGTGCTATTGTGTTCGATAGTAGTATAATCCTTCTATTAAAACACCAGGATAACGTGGTCTATTATATTTCATTCTTGCAACCACGTGATTAATGCACTCAGGAGAAACGGCCTTCGACTGACAGGGTTACAGTCACTCTGCATAATGCGTGTGTGTTTGTGTGTTTGTGTTCTACTTGTACTAACAGCATTTTTTTTTTTTATATGTTACTCAGCTTAGGAGTATGTGGGGATGTTTGTGGAATGTGTAGAGTTTGTGGAGTGTAAGGCATGAGGACAGCGAGTGTATGGGGTGTGTGAGACGGGGTGTGTGTGGGATATGTGGAGTCTGTGGGTGTGTAAAGTATGTGAAGTGCATAGGGAGGGTGTGCAGGGTGTGAGGCAGGAAAGTGTGGGATTTGAGAGGTGTGAGTAGTATGTGATGTGGGATATGAGGGGTGAGATATATGAGATGTAGAAGCGAACTAAAACATGTGGAACGAATGAGGCTTTAAGTAAGAAGGTATGTGAGGTGTATGAAGTGAGTGTGTGGTGTGTGTTATGAGGTGAATGTGTGGTGTGTGTTATGTGCAGGCAGGTGCGTTCCCTCTCACACCCACTTCCGTCGGCAAGGTGAGGCCACACTAAAGCATTTCCGAGGCACAGCGGTGAATAACATAACACAATAACCTACAACAACATCCCTCATAACAGGAACTCACAATCAATATTTCGATACATCCAGATCCAGTAACAGCATATCTAACAACTATAATTTCCTCGTCCTAAATAGCTGACTAACATTACATAGTACATCTCTTTATCAATACACAACAATAGTAGAATTTCAAATGCTCCTGTAAATTTTCCCTTATAGAATGCCACTAACTCATTTATTCGGTCATGTGGACGCAAAGAAAGGAAGTTCTGTATACAATAAGATGGTAAAAAAAGCTTGTGCAGTGGAAGGCAGGTCTGACTGTGTGTGGTGTGATTTATGGTGTTTGTGAGATGTAGGGGTGCAAGATACCAGGATATGTTGTGATGCAGTGTGTGTGTGTGTGTGTGTGTGTGTGTGTGTGTGTGTGTGTGTGTGTGTGTGTGTGTGTGTGTGTGTGTGTGTCGGGTATACATGACGTGTGCAGACTCATAACTGTACAGAGGACCCTTCAAATCTCCACAGACAAAGTGTACCCTACTATACCCTATTTACTCTAACCTGGCGTAAAATTGGCATCTCCCCATCTTCAGTACGGAGTAAGAAGAGATGAACATTAGAATATGATGCTAGTCATGAAGAAGTCTCTAGGGAGGATGCAGAGCCATTCTAATCGTATTCTGCCTCTGAGAGCCGTGAAATACGCTGCGACGGGACAAAAATATGGGCCAAGTTATGATGAAAAGACTATCACAAAATAATACGCTATAATTATGATATTGATCCATGCAACATAATTCAATATAACCTTAATGAGATTTCGTATTGGATAAGTAATTATCACTTAATTGCATTACGGAATGAAGGTAATTATGCAACTCATTCTGTCACGTTTGAGTATCATGACGGATCAAAAATACATAACCGTTCACTCCATGCATATATACAAGTAGGCTACGCCAGCTTTGCTATCATCTTCATCATCATCATCGTCATCATCATCATTCAGCTTGTAGTCCTACATCTGACTACAGCTAACTGCATCATCTCCTTACTGGCCGCTGTCGTCAGCTTTCCTCAGTGTAAGCATGTTTAGCATTGCTCGATTCTTGCAGACACAATACCTTCTCATCATCTGACTCCCTGCTTCTATCTATCTATTTATCTATCTATCTATTATGTAGTCCTACAAGCTTACTATCATATCAACGTCCTCATCCTCAACATCATCATCATTACACAGCCTTACTGTCATCATCATCTTCACCATCTTCCAGTCACACGATCATCATCATCATCATCGTCATCATCATCATCATCAAGCCATACGATCATCATCATCATCATCATCATCATCATAATAAAAATAATAATAATAATTACAATTATAATCATCATTATCATCAGCATCAGCATCAGAACAGAGAGAAGATGAGCAAGGGCTGACAGGGGTAAGGGAAGGGAAGAGAAGGGAAGGGAAGGGAAGGGAAGGGAAGGGAAGGGAGAGGACAGGAGCAAGGGACATGAGGGAAAGGAGAGGGGGCTGGGAAGGGAGGAAGAGAAGGGAGGAGGTGGGAAAGGGAGAGGAGGTAAGGGAAGGGAGATAAAAAGAGGACGGATGAAGGGAGGGAAAAGAAAGAAGGGAAAGAAGGGAGGGAGGGAAGCAAAGGAGAGAGGGAAGAAGGTAGGGAAGAAATTGGAGGGAAAAGGGGAGGATGATAAAAAAGAGAGGAGGGAAGGAGAGGGAGAAACGAAAGGAAAGATGAGAGGGAGGGAAGGGAAGGAGAAAGGAAGGAAGGAGAATGGAAGGAAGGGAGGGAAAGGGAAGGAGAAAGGGCGAGTGGGAGGGAAAGGGGAGGAGAAAGGGAGGGAACAGAGAGACCAACACATCCGCTGCCCACCACCACAAAGTTACCCTCATCAGAATTCTGAATGAAACACGCCTTCCTCTGCTGACGACTATCTCGCTACAGTCCTTTCACCTTAAATTGGTGGAAATATTCGTCCTCATGCAGCTTATTTCTCGCAGCTCAGTGGCAGAATAAGACAATACTACGGCTCTACATCCATTCCACAGCACTACTTCGTTACAAGCATCATATTCTATCTTCAGTCTCTTGTTATAATCTAGCATTAAGGACAGCGTGTAATCACAGCAACGCACACAATCTCATCTTTTCAGTCCTTCACAGAAAGATATCACACAGTATTGCCTATTCTTTGAAATATGGGTTCACGAAAGATGGACCAATATACTGAAATTAATACTGGTTACACAGAAAAAAAATGAATGCAACAAAATAAATGACGAAATATCTTTCTATCTTTGTCTATTTGTGAATCTTTCTGTCTGTTTACCCACTTACCTACCAACATGTCTGCCTAAATATCTATCTATCTATCCGTCTATCTGTCTATCAGTCAATCAATCAGTCTATCTATGTATCTATCTGTCAATCAACTAATCAGTCTATTAATCTATTTATCTATCTATGACCTCCACTTTGGTCTTAGGTGACTGCCTGATGCAAGTAACAGATTTCTTATTTATAAACTTATAACTTGATTATGTATATGACTGTTTGTTTATGCATTAATCTTCAACCATGGAAAGGGGCGCCTACACGTGGTGACACAGATAAAACAGAGCAGAATAAAACAGGAGAGAGAGAGAGAGAGAGAGAGAGAGAGAGAGAGAGAGAGAGAGAGAGAGAGAGAGAGAGAGAGAGAGAGAGAGAGCAGGTGAGGACTGACTTCCGCCGAAACATAACAGGTGACCAGCGACAGCCCTCCCTTCCCCCCCTCTCTCTCTCTCTCTCTCTCTCTCTCTCTCCTGTTTTATTCTGCTCTGTTTCTTTTCTCTAACGCAATCATTTACTCATTCTTTCCTACTTCTTTTTCTCATTTTCTTTTTTCTCGTGGCTTGCCGTGAATGAGAGAGAGAGAGAGAGAGAGAGAGAGAGAGAGAGAGAGAGAGAGGATTCATGAGACTGTGTATAGGGACGGCGTTGTGAGTACGGGTATACTGTACATAGTGTGTATATGTATGTGCGTGTGTATGTATGTAAACTGCAAATGTGTGTGTGTGTGTGTGTGTGTGTGTGTGTGTGTGTGTGTGTGTGTGTGTGTGTGTGTGTGTGTGTGTGTGTGTGTGTGTGTGTGTGTGTGTCAGATAAAAGATATCTGACCTATCTTCTTCATTGACTCTATTGTATACGACAGGCTTCAAACCAATAAAATAATCACTGGCTTTCCACAAAATGACCCTAAAAATGGGAGGCTATTTTCTCCTTAAGGATATTAAGTTTTGAGTTTACGATCATTGATTTGTTAAGAGGGAGGGGAAGGGAAGAGAACGAGGGGCTGAATGAAGGAGGCGGAAGGAGAGAGGGAGGGATGAGTGAGAGAGAGGGGGAAGGACAGAGGGGGAGAGAGGAGGAGGGGAAAAGTGAGGGGGTTAAGATGGAAGAGTGAGTGTGATCGAGGAGTGATAAAGAGAAAGGGAAACATAGAGCGATGGATAAGTGAGAAAGAGAAGGAAGGAGAAAATCAACGATGAGTGAGAGGGAAGGAAAAAGCTAGAGGTGGGTGAGAGAGGGGTAAAAGAGAGAGGGAGGGAGGGAGAGAAAAGATGCGTGTTAAGACAAAGGTAGCCTGGAGACGTTTCTGCCCAAGGTTTCTGCCAAGGCCATCCTCTGTCTTAGAAGTTGATGATGATGATAAGGAGGAGGTGAAAAAAGGTCATGATGATGATGATGATGATGATGATAATGATAATGATAATAATGTAATATTTACCATAACAATGAGCAACCTGTTAACAGCAGTTATAATAATGATAGTAGTGAGGATGATAATTATGATGGGAATTTACGAAGCTAATTATATTTATGTACTCCTCTAGGATTACTTGTGTGTGTGTGTGTGTGTGTGTGTGTGTGTGTGTGTGTGTGTTATTTATCCCTCCTAAGCTTAATAACCCTGCTTGATGGCCAAATCAGAATAAACAAAAACTCATAGCGCTAAATGGGTTAATGGAGATAGTCTAGTAATGTTATAATGTGTGTGTGTGTGTGTGTGTGTGTGTGTGTATGTGATATATGCAGGGATGTGAATACATTTTGTATGTAACAATGTGTGTATGTATATATGCATGCATGTATGTATGTATGTATGTATATATATGAATGCCTAGCCTTGAGTGTGCATGTACTGATGTATGCTTATATGCATGTCTTAGCATATTTAAGGATTCTTTGTGTGTATGTATATGCTTAAGTAAGTTTTTCTGTGTGTCTGTGAAGAAGAGTATGTACTGTATGTATGCACATATGTATACAATTATCGTCTGGTTGCTCTATATATCTAAGTGTTGTTGTGCAAGAATATGCGTTTGTCTGAGTATGTGTATCTCCATGTGTGTTTGTGTGAGTATGTGTATCTTCATGTGTGTTTGTATGAGTATGTGTATCTTGATGTGTGTGTAAGTATGTGTATATTCATGTGTGTTTGTATGAGTACTTGTATCCTCATGTGTGCTTGTGTGAGTATGTGTATCTTCATGTGTGCTTGTGTGAGTATGTGTATCTTCATGTGTGCTTGTGTGAATATGTGTATCTTCATGTGTGCTGGTGTGAGTATGTGTATCTTCATGTGTGCTGGTGTGAGTATGTGTATCTTCATGTGTGCTTGTGTGAATATGTGTCTTCATGTGTGTTTGTGCATGTGTATCTTCATGTGTGCTTGTGTATGTGTATCTTCATGTGTGCTTCTATGAGTATGTGGATCTTCATGTGTGTTTGTGTATTTGTGTATCTTTATGTGTGTTTGGGTAAGTATGTGTATCTTCGTGTGTGTCTGTAAGAGTATGTGTATCCTCATGTGTATTTGTATGAATATGTATATCTTCATGTGCATCTGTGTGTGCATGTATAAGTGTTCGTCGGTACACATCCAGTATGAATTATAGCAATGCCACTAACCAATACTACGCTTCTCTGTAACACACACACACACACACACACACACACACACACACACACACACACACACACACACACACACACACACACACTCACTCACAAAATAATGTTTCTTTTGACAGTGCTACTTCATCATCATCATCATCATCATCAGCATCACTCTTAGTCATTACTGTAATCATCAATAGCGTCATCACCATCACCATCACCATCACACTCACCCTGACCTTCACCACTGTCATTATCGTCATCATCATCATCATCATCATCATCATCATTACCGCTACCACCACCACCACCACCACCACCATCACCACCACCACCACCACCACCACCACCACCACCTCCACTATCATCATCATCATCACCATTCAATTTCCCACTTTTATAAATGGGAAGGGAATAACTCAAAAACAAACTAATTAACCACATAAGAACTCCAGTCATACTCATTACCACAGTAGTCAAGTAATGCCTTATTAGTCAACCTCATCAGTATTCATTACGCATACTGTATGTTAATTAGGTGTTTGATATGCCTGCCTGCGAAACATGACTCTTGCATTGTGTGTGTGTGTGTGTGTGTGTGTGTGTGTGTGTGTGTGACTCAGTGAACGTGTACATGAGAATAGTTGTACTGTACGTGAAGGAATGTGAGTGTGTTTATTTGCAAGGGTAAATGTTTGTATGGATTTATGCCTGTGTGTGTGTGTGTGTGTGTGTGTGTGTGTGTGTGTGTGTGTGTGTGTGTGTGTGTGTGTGTATGTGTGTGTGTGTGTGTATGTGAGTAAGTAGGTGTATGTATGTATGTATGTATGTATGTATGTATGAATGATAAAAATAATAATGATGTATAAATGATGGTAATGATGATGATGATGATGATGATGATAATAATAATAATAATATAATAATAATAATAATAATAATAATAATAATAATAATGATAATAATAATTAGACGGGCACTCACTGGAGTGCATCTCCCCGACAAGGGCAACATAATTCTGGACCCAGAAACTGTAATACGATCCGTATCGGTCCCAGAAGCTAATCGATTTTTCCCAGGGACATTGGCTATCTACCCACCAAATTTAGCCCAAATTTCTCTTTTAGTTTTTGAGTAATCCTGCTAACAAACAAACAAACAGGGGTGAAACACCCTCATTGGCAGAGAGAACAAAAATAAATGGTTTAATGATCACGGAGCAGCCCTGTGGATGAAAATACACTCGCATGTTCGAGAGTGAGATAATATCCAGTTCATAATAATATCATACATACCCAGTTATATCTTGAACGTCACTAACTGATATATCATTGAAAGGTATATAGTTTTGAGGACCGATAATGCTATAACTACCTTGGTACCGTTTTATTTTAAGTAATGAAGGGTGTCTGACAAGTAGTTTCATAAAGTGTGTGGGGGAGGGGTGAAGGGGAGGGGATATCAGTAAGGGAGAGAAGAAGAAAGTATGTCTGTTGAAGAGGGAAGGGGTATGTATAAAGAAGAAGGGGTGGGGGTATCGGTAAGAGAGAGGGGAGGGGTATGTGTGTGTGTGTGTGTGTAGAAGAGGTATGTTGGGAGAGAGGGGGAGGGGAGTATGTGTGTGTAGGAAGGGGGATGCGTTGGCGAGCAGAGGCGTTGGAATGCGTGAAGGCTGAGATGTGTTGCTGTGTGTGAAGAGTGATGTTACTTAGGTATGTGCAAGAGTGCTTGAAAGTGTGGGTGTGATGGTATGCTTGAGAGGGAAAGTGCTTGGGTGTAGGAGTGAGTCAGTGAAGATGTATATTAGAGAGAGAG
>NC_137064.1:26371736-26484236 GCF_032717465.1 Coenobita brevimanus | reverse complement strand
CCAGTCCTCCTTCCCTCTCCGACTCTACCTTCCTCTTCCTCTTGCCCTCCCTTCCTTCCTGTGCTACCTCTGACCTCTTCCCCCTTCTTCCCCTCCCCTTTCTACTCACCCTTCCCGTCCTTCCTTCCTCTTAACCCTTCTTCCTCCACTACCTTTAACTCATCCATTGCCCTGCGCCTCCCTATCCAGTCTCCTTTTAGCTTTCCTCTGCAATTATCTCTTTTCTATTCCTGCCACTTCCTACTTCTCTTTCTCCTTCCTCCTCATGTTCCTCCTCTTAACCTTCCCCCTTCCTCCCCCTGCCCCTTCCCTCTCTTCTCTGCTTCCTTTCCCTTTTCCCCTCATTCTCTCCTTTCCTTTGCACATCTTAGTCTCCTCCTTCATCTCTCCCTCTTCCACTGCACATTCCTGTCTGACCTTTCTCTCTCATCCCTTCTCCTCTTCCATTCACCTTTTTCATTCCTACCTCCCTCCGAACCCCCTCTTTCCCCTCCACACTCCGCCTTTAAAAGTCATTCCAACTACCACCCACCTCAATGACCCCACTGTCTTCTACTCCCCACCACCTCATTAACTATCACCCCCACCACCACTCCGTTAACCCCCACCCTCACCCCTATCCCACCTCCCCATCTGTCCCACTCCCCACCCCACCACCCCATTTTGTCTCTCACCCCCACCCCCATCACCACCCCACCTCCCCATCTGACCCTCACCCCACCTCCCCATCTGACCCTCACCCCACCCCAATCTCAATGACCCTCAACCCCCACTCACCCCCACCCCCGCCACCTTTGGTCTTCCCACGCCCCTGGTACTGTTATTTCTACCACACTACCATCTTACGACTACCACCACTACCTCTACCACATTTCTACCACTACCAGAACCAAACTACCACACTACCATATTACTACCACCACCACCATCGCTATTACATTACCTCACCTCTACCATTATCAAAAACAGACCACCATACTACCATCTTGCCACCACCACTACCACTACCATAATTACTACTACCTGAACCAGACTACCATCTCACCACCAGAACTTCCACTACCACCACTCTTCTATTACTTCAATACTACAGGTACCAAACAACCACACAGCCATCTCAAAACCACCATTAACACCCTACTACTACTACAACACTACCACTACTACTCCTACCGTACTCCCATCATCACAACAACCATACATTACACCATATCACCACACCGTGCACCTTGACCTCTGGCACACCTACTGTATACACCATAACTCACAACCATACTGCCACCACAACTGCACAACCATAAACCACCATTACTACCACAACTACCACACCAGCACCAACCACACCAACCAAGAAATTTCAACTGTACCACAGTTACCTTCTCATACCATACCACAACCACCGCATCACTACTACAACCACAATTACCACACTTATACACCATCCGCTACATCCACTACAATAAGCACAGCACCACAACAACTACCACCACAACCACCTACAGTATACCAAGATTTGCACTATACCACACCAAACCACAACCACTACCTTCCCACCACACCACAAGTACTTCACCTACCATCATCACCACCACACAATGCCAACACCACAACCACCACAATCACACAAGTACCACCATCACCACCACCACTACCAAACCTTCACTACCTCAAACACCTAGCCTAAAATACCACAACCACCCTCACTACCACAACCACCACAACTACCACAACCACAGCGTCCCCAAAGGTCTGTGAGGGCAAGTAATTTACCCCATGCTGAGCCCAGACCAGACGGACAGTACACGTAGATTTATGGGTTTGGAATACTGGGGGGCTGAGAATACCAGGAATATCAGGAGCGATGAGGGTATGGAGGAAATATTTGGGATGCTGAGAGTGCAAGGAATATTAGGAGGGATAAGGATAAGGAGAGAGTACCAAGGATGCTGAGAATACCTAGAATATTGAGAGGGATGAGGGTAAGGCAAGAGTACCTGGGATGCTGAGAATAGCAGGAATACAAAAAAAAAAAAAAGGCTAAGAATACCGAGAATATTAGGAGGAATGAGGATTGGAGGATAGGACGACAAGACAAGGAAGGTTGTTAATACTGGAAACAGGAACAGAAAACTATACTCTCTTCATCTTAACTTGGCAAAAATATTTATCCATTTTGCTCAGTGGCAGGAAAAGACAATACTACGGCCGTACATCCTTTCCATAGCACTTCTTCGTGATCAGCAATATACTCAAGTGGCATTCTATTGTTACAACTGAACGTTAAATTTGGATAGAGAGGGCAATTTTAGGCCAAGTTAAAGTGAAGAGAGTATAGGAATATTTAACGGGTTTTATTTTTTTTTCCAGGTGCAACGACGATGGTATTTTGTCTTTTTTTTTCTTTTTTTCTTTCAATTTTTCCTATTCTTCGTATTCTAGTCGTACCTTTAACCCCGTCAGTACCATGATCGACTTCTTATTTCACTCTTCGTCCCTTAAGACGCTTTTATTCAGCTTTGAAGGGATTTTTCTGTGTGGAGGGGTTAGATAGTGCCTTCATTAATCCCTTCACGGCTCGAGGCCCTTCCTTAAGATGAGGAAAATCGTCTGGAGGAGCAAGAATAAGATGGAAAAGACGTCGTCTTTGGGAAGTGGCAAACATGAGCTGCCTATAATATTTTTGTTTTTGTTTTTCGCCTGACGAAATTGTACAAATCCCACAACTTCAGTACTAAGGCAAGGTTGTACGAAATTTCTATGGGCCTACCTTGTGACTTACGGATAAGTCTCCTTGGTTATTAGTCGTATCGAGGTCCCTAATCTGACTACATCTGGCCATCGTCTGAGCTGAGTCGGGTTGAGAGATTTTTCGCTAGGTAATATTAATCACACTATAGTATGATGCAGCCGTGTACCTTACTTACGAGGTAGGGATGAGTCTCCTTGGTTACTATTCACTTTGAGTCCCCCAGTCTGGCTACATCTGGCCATCAACTGAGCTAGTTGGGGATTACTGTCTCCCTCTGTCTGTATTTCCTGCTGCCTATGATCTCCAGTCTTTCAAACGCAGTGTGTCCAGGCATCTCAAAATGATCGGATCTTGAATTTGGCTCTCTATTGTATTTTGTTTTTCTCTTGGAGGGAACTGTTACTGCGGGCCATGGCCTTTGGTTCCTTCTTCCTCGCATTAAAAAAAAAAAAAAAAAAAAAAACATTTATTTTTTTGTCAGTTAAGAATAATCACACTGCGGTATAATCCAGCCGAACTAATGCAGTCCATCTTTCTTACATTCTTATGCTCTTAATGCTGGGAATGCTGAGTGAATAGAGAACAACAAGCTTAGCATAGATCACTGAAACTCTGAATGAGCTAAAAAGGTAAATATGAGAGACATACATACATACATACATTCATACTGCACATCCATGCATCCGTACATACATACATATATGACAGACAGACACAGATACAGACAGACTGACAGACAGATAGATAGACAGTTAGGCAGATAGAAAGTTAGAAAGATAGATGATAGTACTAGTAGTGATAGTAGTAGTAGTAGTAGTAGTAGTAGTAGTAGTAGCCCCAGATTCATCTAAAATGTGAACCCGGTGGACTGCAGGCTGAAGGGATTACTTAGGAGAACAATATCAATAGTTCGTACATGCTAATTTTACGAGCTTAAAATAATAATAGAATGCCAAGCCGGGTGAGAATATTGTGTACCCAAAGACCTGAGAGGGAAAATAATCTACCCCATGCTGAGCTCAGACCGGACGCTGAGTACACACAGGTATAAGGGTTAAGTAGACCCAGAAGGCTTAGAATGGTGTGCTGAGAACAGTGGGAAGCTAAGAATACTGGGAAGGCTTAGAATACTGTGCTGAGAATACTAGTGTGGCTTAGAATGGTGTGCTGGGAATACTATAGGGAGGCTTAGAGTACTGTGCTGAGAATACTGGTGTGGCTTGGAATGGTGTGCTGAGATTACTGTGTGGCTTTTAATGGTGTGCTGAGAAAACTGTACTAGAGAGGCTTAGAATACTGTGCTGAGAATACTAAGGTTTAGGATAGTGTGCTGAGAATACTAGGGAGGAAGAGAAATTGCTGAGAATACTAGGGAGGCTTAGAATGTTGTGCTGAGAATACTAGCGAGGCTTAGAACAGTATGCTGAGAATGCTGATGAGACTCAAAAAATATTGTGCTGAGACTACCGAAGAATGCTGTGCTGAGAATACTGGAGTGGTTCAGAATATTTTGCTGAGAATACAGAGAGACACAAATATCGGGCCTTTAAAGAACTGTCAACTGCGTGGGGCTCGAACCCACTTCTCCACTGCAGGTATAAAACATGTGACCAGCATACAGTTCTGCTCTTTTCCTTTCGCATCCATACATCCCCATCTATTGCACTCTCTCTCTCTCTCTCTCTCTCTCTCTCTCTTTCCGTACTTGACATACCTTCTGCCTCCTTGACACTCCTCCTTCCCTCCATCCTTTCCTCCCTCCTTACAGTATTCCCCCCCCCTCTAGCTATCCTCTTACCCCTTCATCTCGAACTACTGAGGTCTTCAATACACCCTTCATCAACCCCTCCAAAATAAGACATCTCCCTCAAGCTGAATAAAATCGTCTGGAAGCAGCAAAAAAGGAAAGAAAGAAAGAAAGAAAGAGCACGAGAGAGAGAGAGAGAGAGAGAGAGAGAGAGAGAGAGAGAGAGAGAGAGAGAGAGAGAGAGAAAAACGTAGTGGGATGAAAGGGGTTAAATCTCTGTACAGCAAGACACAGAAATTAGACATGATATTTTACTCAGCTCATGGAAACGCCTACTAAAAAAAAAAAAAAACTGCTACTCTGATAATACAGGGTGGTCCATAAATAGACTAAAAATAATTAATACGTCATGGGATTGACGGAGATATCTCTCGGCACAGCAGGCCACAAAAATTAGGCTCGATATTTTACTCAGCAAACACCGCAAACGCTTACTCTGATTATACAGGGTGGCACATAAACAGGGCTTCACTAGAGACTCGTTTGGTGGAATCTTAGGTGCTGTGGGTCAGTCTGCTGGTGTGGGCGTGGGTGTGGTGGCAGGATAGACGTTCATAATGTTCACTCAGCCGTCCCTACAGTACACGAGAAATCAGTTGAAGAAAAGTTGTATACGGACCATGCACTTACCTTCTCTTCTTCTCCAGGTGGTTTTATTGAACTTAGAATAATTCCCAGTTGGAGGGGTTAGGAACTAGATAGAACCCCCTCCCCCCCAAAAAAAAAGCTTATAAACGAGGGGTTTCTCTGAAGCTGAATTAATTCCTCTGACGATAGTGAGAATCAGTCATAGAAGTCGTCGTATTAGTGAAGGGGATAATAGATATGAGAGAGAGAGAGAGAGAGAGAGAGAGAGAGAGAGAGAGAGAGAGAGAGAGAGAGAGAGAGAGAGAGAGAGAGAGAGAGAGAGAGAGAGAGAGAGAGAGAGAGAGAGAAGATTCCAGTATATTAGTTGTTCCGTATTAAATGCCTGTCGGCAGCTGAAGGTCATGTGCTCTCTTTCTTTGCTTTCTTTAATCCACCCTTTATAAATAACTCCTCTTTAAGTTTTCCCGATAAGCATAAATTCTCCCTTCCATCTTAAAAATAATCTCCATCCTTCATATTTCCTTTTGTATCCTTAAATTTCCTCTCCTTCCTTAAAATGGACCTTTCTTCCTTAAAATTCCCCTTCCTCCTTTAACATTTTGCTCCTTTAAAAGTTTCCTTCCCTTGTGATTTATCTTCTCTTGTCTTAATATTTCCTTTTGTAATAATGTTTTACTCCTCAGCCGCTTGTGCACTAATGACAAAAAATCAACAAACAAATGAACAAATCAACAAACAAACAAGCTAACTAACCAATAAATAAATAGATGAATAAGAATGAAGCTAAAATTAACATGCTTACAACAAAACCCAAGTAATAACAGCAAAAATATTCCCGCAGTTAAGCATCTTTCAGAGACGTCAGTTACTGATTATACCCGAAGATTAACACAAGAACACAGTGCAGAAACATTAACACAAGAACACAGTGCAAAAATATTAACACAAGAACACAGTGCAAAAATATTAACACAAGAACACAGTGGAAAAATATTAACACAAAAAAACAGTGCAAAAGCATTAACACAAGAACACAGTGCAAAAATATTAACACAAGAACAAAGTGCAAAAATATTAACACAAGAACACAGTTCAAAAACATTAACACAAGAACACAATGCAAAAATATTAACACGAACACAGTGCAAAAATACTAACACAAGACACAGTGCAAAAATATTTATAATACCATCACCACCACCACCAACAATAACAACTTAACCTTTTCAGCACCATGCCTTCTTTTATATTATTAATGAAACCTCCCAATGATTTTATTCATCGTAGGGCATGACGTCTCATAATAAAAGAAATTCTGTAAATTATCCTGGACAAACTCGGTGAAAAATCTCCGAAATATTTCCTACCAAACTAACACCTGTAATTAACGAACCTGGTGTTTCCAATTACAGAGTTAATTTACACCTGCTGCTTTTGGTATTTCTTTTTAACATACTTATTGTTTTTGCTTTATATGTAATTTATTTTTATACCTTTTACTTTCCTATGTATTATTTTATGAACTCACATAATTGCCAGTTTATATACTTATTCAATTTTCCGTTCATGGATTAATTTAGTCATTTACATATACATTTCATTAACTATGTGCTTATTCATGTATAAATCTTTATTCATGTACTCAGTTACTACTACAAGCATTATTTTCATATACCGACTTTTTAATACAAGCTCAAATTAACTTTAACTTGCTGGGATCCAATAATCGTTATTTACGTGGAAATAATATGGCCAAGTGTAGTACTTTAACTTATTCGCTTTAATTAACTTGGCCTTATTGTCATCCCCCCTTCTGAAATGCTGAGTTATAACAATAGATTGACGCTAGAATATGATGCTAATCACGAAGAAGTGCTAGAGATGGTATGTAGAGCCACAGTATTGTCTTTTTCTGCCCTGAGCTACGTGAAATAAGCTTCAAAAGGATGAAAATTTGGGCCAAGTTAGAGTGAACAGATTATAGTAGTGTTGTAGCCACTGGTTCATCGGAGACGTGAACCTGGTAGACCGCAGGCTTAAGTTGCCCTTCTCCTGCAGTCCACCATATATTCCTTCTGGGGGATAGGGAAGTGGTCGAGGGACGTTTGTATAACCAGGCAGGTGAACGGGTCAGTTATATCGGTGCCACCACATGAAGGCGTCCCTCTTCACCACCATGGCCACGTTTATTGAAAACCGATTTCTTTTGAGAACGGGAAGCTTCTAAGCACCTCTTCCTCAGCTATTTACTTTTTAATGCTTAATCCTTCAGCACGAGGCCGACATCACCATATAGGGTGGTCCATAAATAGCGCTCCACTTGAAACTCACCGGCGATATCTTATGAATAGCGAGACGGCTCGGCTCACTCTATTGGTGTGGGCGTGGGTGTGGTATTGGAAGTAGGAAATATATAAATGATGCAAGGGAGACACCGACAACTCTATCCGTCCCAGGAACACACGAGAAATAGCCCGGTGGAGTGAAAGAGGTGCGGTAAGAATGGACCACCCTGTATTCTTGCTACAATGTTGTTTCACAGAGTATACTCCCCACACTTTAACTTGGCCCAGATGTTTTTTTTTTTTTTTTACTTTTGCAGCTTATTTCACGTAGCTCAGCGGCACAAAAAAACAGTACTGCAGCTTTGTACGCTTTCACTTGTACATCTTCGTGACTGGCATTATATTCTAGTGTTAATCTATTATAACAGCCCAGCATTCAAGGTAATCTTAATCCAAGTTAGAATAAAATGAGTATAGTAGCCTTTCTTAGTGAACGAGTCCAATATTACGATTGAGTCTTGCTTATAATTCTCCTTCCGACAGACGATAACCTTCATTTTAGGGGAACGACAGTCGTTTGTTTAAAGACTTATTATTGTGTGTCTAATAATTCGTTCCATCATCAAAATAGCTTACAAAAAATATAAATACGTTACAAATAAAATTAAATATAAAGTACATAAAACTAACAGATTTACATACTACATATAAAATAAGAAATAAAGAATTCAGTGTTACATGTAGAAAGAAACAGGTAAAGAGGAGGTTCTAGGCTCTTTAGATAGTTCCTAGATTTATTACTAATAGCGATAAGTTTGAGATATGAAGGTTAGAATGGAGCTAATATTTACAGTATGACTCATGCTTTAATGCGTCGTGTGTGATACAGGTGTGGAGCAGATGTGTGCAAGGGCAGGTGTGTGGTGGAGGGCAGGGGTGTGGAAGGGCAGGGGTGTGTGAAGGTCTGTGTGTGTAGAAGTATGTGTGTGTGGAGGCAAGTGTGTGTGGAAGGGTAAGTGTGTGTGAAGGTAGATGTGTGTGGAAGGGCAGGTATGTGTGGAAGCAAGTGCGTGGGGAAGGGCAGGTGTGTGTGGAGGTAGGAGTGTGTGGAAGGGCTGGTGTGTGTGGAGGCAAGTGTGTGTAGAAGAGCAGGTGTGTGTGGAGGTAGGTGTGTGTGGAAGGGCACGGATGTGTGAAGGTAGGTGTGAAGAGGCAGGTGTGTGGAAGGGAAGAGTTGTGGAGGAAGGTGTGTGGAGACAGGTGTATGGAGGCAGGTGTGTTGAGGCAGGCATATGAAGGGGCAGATGTGTGGAAAGGGGGTGTGTGGAAGAGCAGGTGTGTGGGGGCAGGCTAGTGGGAGGGCAGGAGTACTGAGATAGGTGTGGGGGAAGGTGGAATGTGGAGGCATGTGTGTGGAAGGGCGGGTGTATGGAGGTAGGTGTGTGGAAGGGCAGGTGTGTAGAAGGGCTGGTGTGTGACAGGCATGTGGAAGGGAAGGTATGTGGAAGGGAAAGTGTATGGAGGCATGTGGAAGGGAAGGTATGTGGAAGGGAAAGTGTATGGAGGCAGGTGTGTGGAAGAGCAGGTGTATGGAGGTAGGTGTGTGAAAGACAGGTGTGGGACACGTATATGGAAGGGAAGGTGTGTGGAAGGGCAGGTGTACGGAGGCAGATGTGTGGAGGGCCGGTGTGTGGATGGGCAGGTGTATGGGGGCAGGTGTGTGGAAGGGCAAGTGTATGGAGGCATGTGTGTGGATAGGCAGGTGTATGGAAGCAGGTGTGTGGAGGGGAAGGTGTATGGAGGCAGGTGTATGAAAGCAGGTGTGTGGAAGGGCAGGTGTATGGAGGCAGGTGTGTAGAAGAGCAGGTGTGTTGGGCAGGTGTTTGGAGACAAGTGTGTAAAAAAAGCAGGTGTGTGAAAGGGCAGATATTTGGAGGCAGGTGTGTTGGGCAGGTGTATGGAGGCAGGTGTGTGGAAGGGCAGGTGTGTAGAAGAGCAGGTGTGTGGAAGGGCAGGTGTGTAGCAGTGCAGGTGTGTTGGGCAGGTGTGAAGACATATGCCGACTCTTGCCTGGAAACGGTAAAAGAACACTTGTGTGTTTACGAGTAAATATGTATAGGATCCCAAGGACACACACACACACACACACACACACACACACACACACACAAGGAGAGCGAGAGAGAGAGAGAGAGAGAGAGAGAGAGAGAGAGAGAGAGAGAGAGAGAGAGAGAGGGAGAGAGAGAGAGAGATTATCAACAGAGATAAGAAGCTAACAGAATGTCTGATGAGAAGGGAGAGGCTGAGGGAGAGATGGCAGATAACACGTCGTGAATAATTCATTAATTTGCATAACATTTCAATCTTAATTACATCTCGCAAACTAAAATAATGATAAGCATATATTATATTATCACCTGAAGTGCTATTAAAATACTTCTTAAGCACTGTTACTCTTTGTAATCCATATATAATATCACAACTGGTAATTCTTTCGTATAGTATTCACAATAATATGTTCTAGTTATCCTCGTCATTCGTATCAAATAAATGAATATATTTTAACTCTCTTTATCATTTAATATATATTTTTTTAATTATATGACTGCATTATCAGCATTCCACTAACTATATGTCACCCCTTTTTTATCATCCTTGTCTAAGTATCTATCTATCTCTACTATCTCTAGCCAGACGCCTTAATCCCGTAAAGGGTAGTCGCAAACGAATCACCTCCATGTCGCCCTGTTCTATAGCCTGTGGCTGCCATCCCTCCAATTCACACCCCTCTCTGATATATCGTTCCACTTCATCCTTCAATTTCACACCACTCTCTCTCATATATCTCTCCAATCCATCCCATCATCACACACACCACCCTGTCTCATATACCTATCCACTCCATCCCTTCATCACACACCCACAGTGTAGACTCACTGTGCACACACCTCTCTCTCATATCTTTCTCCTTTCTCCAGTACTTTTTCTTGGCTAGCATAATATCTAATGGAAATCTATTGTTAAAACTTAGCAGTAACGATGGAGAGATGGTAATTTTAGACCATGATACGGTAAGAAGGTATAATCAGGTGCAGCCATACTAAGCAGACTCATTGTTAGGGATCAGACAAAGAGTGTTCCCTTCGCCGTAATTGCCCAGACTCAAATCTCCTCTCTAAACCACTATAACTATACCCCTTCTACTTTAACTTGGCCTAAAATTGACATCACTTCATCTTGCATGCTGAGTTGTAGCAATAGATTAACACGAAAATATGATGCTAGTCATAAAGAGGAGCCATGGAAAGGAAGTAGAGCTATAGTATTGTCTTGTTTTGCTATCGAGCTGTGTGGAATTAGCAGCAAAAGCAAGAAACTCTAGGTCAAGTTGGGTAAAATGAGTATAGTTACACGATCCCATGACTCCCGGAACCTTATTAAGACGGTGAAGTAAATAAGATGAGTTCCTGTGGTTTATACTTGTTGCTTCCAGCCTATTTTATTCACTTAGGGATTAACAACTCGTGCTGAAGGGGTTATTGAAAGCGAAAGGGGTTGTTGAGGGAGGCCTTCATGTGGTGGAACTGATATGACCAAGTGGCCCTTCTGTCTGATTGTACAAACGTCCCTCAACTCTCCTTCCTGTCCTCTTGAAAGGAGGTGGTGGAGGGCAGGAAGGGGACAACTTAGTCTCCAGTCCACAGGGTTCACGTTTCAGATGAACCTGGGGCTACAACTACTGCAACTCACCTTCCTAATTAACCTTTCATGAGATCTCAATCATATGTATTGCTAATGTCGAGATGGACTGTCTAGGAATTGAAAGATAACGAAGACTACCAACGTCAGAATGGACTGTCTAGTATTTCAAAGATGACAAACACTGCTAACGTCAGGATGGACTGTCTAAGATTTCAAAGATTAAAAAAGCTACTAACATCGAGATGGACTACCAGCAATTTCGAAGATTACAGAAATTTCAAAGATTTATTGAGGAAAATCTCGGTCGTCCCCTATCGAAGTATGAGAGATATGTATTAAATATATAAATGAAATTCGAGGTATTCCTTGATAAAACACTTAAAACCTCAGTATTGAAATAAAGAAGTAAAATAGAGTTCATCATTTAATGTTAATTTAGATCAAAAGTGGGATATATATATATATATATATATATATATATATATATATATATATATATATATATATATATATATATATATATATATATATATATATATATATGAAAAAACAAATGTTTCTGTCCCCTTTTGGTGTCGAAGGGGATAACAAACAGCGTCTCTGATGTCGACTATTTGATTCTTGAGACAATACGTGTTTTTCTTAGGGGTATCAACTCTAAACTAACTGCTGTTCCCTAGATACATAGGGGCGTGAGAGAGAGAGAGAGAGAGAGAGAGAGAGAGAGAGAGAGAGAGAGAGAGAGAGAGAGAGAGAGAGAGAGAACGCTATGGCGTAAAAAAAAAAAAAAAAAAAGTATCGCAGAATCTGGTCACGTGGGCTTCCAAATTATTTTCAGTCAAGTATGATACTACTACTACTAACAACAACAACAATAATAATAATCATTCATTCACCATCTAATCCTACTTTGCCCCATGAGGAGCGCAGGAGCCCGGGGCTAAGCCAGTTGGTCCTGACACTGAAGATGAGAGTGACCAGCCTCACTCATCGCTGAATGGCAGTACTTTTTTTTTTTTTTTTTTAATGCGAGGAAGAAGGAACCAAAGGCTATGAGCCCGCAGTAACAGTTCCCTCCAAGAGAAAAACAAAATACAATATAGAGCCAAATTCAAGATCCGATCATTTTGAGATGCCTGGACACACTGCGTTTGAAAGACTGGAGATCATAGGCAGCAGGAAATACAGACAGAGGGAGACAGTTCCAAAGCTGACCTGTTGCATAAATGAAAGACTGGGAGTAACGGTTAACTCTTGCATTGGAGATTTGGACAGAAAAAGGATGAGAGTTTGCTGCCAGACGGGTGCTACGCGCCCGTCGTAGAGGTGGAGGAATGCAAGCAGACAGTTCAGAGGAGCAGTGACCATTAAAGTAGCGATAGAAAAGAGATAAAGATGCAACAGTGCGGCGAAGAGACAGAGGTTGAAGGGAGTCAGTAGGAGGAGGAGAGTTAATGAGACGAAAAGCCTTTGACTCCACCCTATTGAGAAGAGCTGTATGTGGGGAGCCTCCCCACACATGAGAGTTGTACTCCACACAGGGGCGGATAAAACCCCTGTATAGAGTCAACAATTGCGCAGGGGTAAAGAAAGAGCGGAGTCGGCTTAGCACACCCAATCTCTTGGAAGCAGATTTTACAAGAGATGTAATATGATATTTCCAAGATAAGTCCCGAGTAAATGAAACCCCAAGCATGTTCAAGGATGATGCAGGATTAAGCTGAATATTATTAAACATTAGTGGGTATACCTGTGGAAGATTTTGTCGGGTTGATAGGTGTAAGAACTGAGTCTTAGATGCATTAAAGAAAACCATATTATTTTTACCTCAGTCAGAGATACGAGCCAAGTCAGACATTAGGTGTGCCATAGCCTCATCCCTTGTTTGTTGAAGTAACTGTTGAGATTGGCGTTGCGGGAACCGAATGGAAAGGTGAAGGGTGGAGTCATCAGCGTATGAGTGGATAGGATTAGATGTACAGCTTAGAAGATCATTGATGAATAAAAGGAAGAGAGTTGGTGATAGGACAGAGCCCTGAGGAACACCACTGTTGATAGATCTAGGAGAAGAACGATGGCCGTCTACAACAGCGGCTATAGAACGACCAGAAAGGAAGCTAGCGATGAAGGCACAGATAGAAGGATAGAAACCGTAGAAGGGCAGTTTGGAAATTAAAGATTTATGCCAGACTCGATCGAAAGCCTTTGAGATGTCAAGTGCAATGGCAAAGCTTTCGCCAAAGTCCCGAAAGGAGGATGACCTGGAGTCTGAAAGGTAGGTGAGAAGATCGCCAGTGGAGCGTCCCTGACGGAACCCATACTGACGATCGGAATGAAGGTTGTGATAGGAAAGATGCCTTAAAATTTTTCTATTAAGAATTGACTCGAAAAATTTTGAAATACAGGACGTTAAAGCAATTGGACGATAGTTGGAGGGTTGGGAGTGGTCACCTTTCTTTGGGACAGGCTGAATGAGAGCAAACTTCCAGCAAGAAGGAAAGGTACAAGTTGACAGACAAAGACGAAAGAGTTTGCCTAGGCAGGGTGTCAGCACAGAAGCACAGTTCATGAGAACAACAGGAGAGACCCCATCAGGCCCATATGCCTTGTTAGTACTGAGGCCAGTGATGGCAGAAAATACATCAACTGAAGAAATTTTAATGTCAGCCATGAGGAAGTCAGAGGGGGGAAGTGTTGGAGGAACAGCACCGGAATCGTCTAAGGTAGAATTGGAGGAGAAAGTCTGTGTGAAGAGATCTGCTTTATCAGTAGAAGAAATAGCTACAGAACCATCAGAGTAGAAAATAGGAGGGAAGGATGATGAGGTAAAGTTGTTAGAAAGATTTTTGGCAAGATGCCAGAAGGAGCGGGAAGAATTCGAGTTGGAGAGTTGAGAGCATTTAGTATGGATGAAATTATTTTTAGTAGAGCGAAGAACAGACTTAGCACGATTCCGTGCAGAAACGTAAAGATGATGAGATTCAGGGGTGGGTTGGCTCTGGTACCTTTTGTAGGCCCTCTCCTTGTTGCGGACAGCATTAGAACAAGCGTGATTAAACCAAGGCTTTCTTGCGTTAGTCAAAGGATATGAGAAAGGAATGTATGCTTCCATGCCCGAGAGAATAACCTCCGTAATGCGCGAGGCACACTCAGATGGCTCACGGCCATGGAAGCAATAATCATTCCAGGGAAAATCAAAGAAGTACTGCCTGAGGGCCTCCCAGTCTTCGGCTCCAAAATGCCACAGACGACGTTTCCCTGGAGGGTCCACAGGCCGTACCGGAGTGATAGGACAGGTTAAGGTAATAAGGTTGTGATCGGAGGAGCCCAACGGAGAGAAAAGATTAACAGAGTAAGCAGAAGGATTAGTTGTGAGGAAGAGGTCAAGTATGTTGGAGCTCTCTCCAAGGCGGTCAGGGATACGGGTAGGGTGCTGTACAAGCTGCTCTAGGTCATTAAGGATAGAAAAGATGTAGGCTTGTTCACCAGGTGGATCCGTGAAAGGAGAGGAGAGCCAAAGGTGGTGGTGAACATTGAAATCTCCAAGAATGGAGATTTCAGAGAAAGGAGTAATAAACCCAACCACCTCTTGGATACAAGCCTACAAAGGCTCTATCCAACTGGAGCGCCTTAATTACCCACTAAACCACCAGGCACCATAATTTGGTTATATGATTACCACCCAGCAAAGTAAATGGTTTCCTGGGTTACAGGAAACCATTTGGTTTGTCACTCAGTGTAGAGACCATAAAGCAGCACTACACAGAACAATAACAAAGCTACCCCTTCCCTTTCCACCATCCTTGTCAAATAATTCCTCATTAAATAACCATTTTATTGACCCACACTAATTGCCTGCACACCTTCCTAAATAACTTCCCATCACGACAGCTGTGCCTGAGAAATAAAGAGATAAATTACTTGCCTTACTGAATAAAAAAATAAATAAATAAATAAAAATAAATATAACTTACTAACTGGATTTTAAGTGGAAGCTAAAAGCAATAAAGGAGAGTTTAATTACTGGACTCATTATAAAGACAAATAAGACTGTCATAAAGTTAATTACACTCATCACTAAACTCTGATAAAATGATGAGAGGGTTATTTTAACGGATATATCATTTAATTTTTCATTTCGATGACTCATTTCTGTCTGTTTGTCTGTCTCTCTCTTCATTGATCCTTGCTGGACGATTTTTTTTTTTCCAATTTCGACCATCCCCCCTAATAGTGAAGGGGTTAATAAAGACAATAGTTAAACTCTCCATTTCTTTAACTCTCTTGATCTGAATAAAGTTTAATAAAGTTCTCTGGGGGCAGCAAGAATAAAGCTGATGTTACGTCCCCAGGCTGAAGAGGTTAAATTCTGCAATGCTATGAAGGTAATATGAAAGCTGGTACGGTAGGGTCTATCTATCTCCGTATCTAATGTCAGAGACCCAGAATGAAAGGGGTTTTGTATCTATTTCCTTCATCTATTGCCAGAGATCCATTATGAGAGGCTGTATCTATCTATGTATTTACTGATAAGGACGCAGGCTAGCAATCACTCCTGCAGGATCATCTCATACAGTGAACCGATATTCTGTGGCAGTGGACAGCGCCTCGCCACAGCAAGACACAGGGAAGAATGTGGAAGTTTCGCTATTGGATGGACACCGCGTTTCCATGTCTCCAAACAGGTAAGAGCAAGGCACAAGGAAGAGTGTGGAGGTTTAGTTACTGGATGGACGCCACATTTGCTTCTCTCCAAGCAGGTAAAAGGGGCGCCATAGTTCGCTCCACATGGATCTGCTCTTCAGGACAGACCAGGGTTACTTTACTACTACTACTATTATTACTACTGCTGCTAGGGACGTAATATGTCAAGATTGATTTATATTAGTTTCTATGTGTATGGCAGGGTGTATCTATGAGTGTATATATTGCCAGAGACAAGGTATGGCAGGGTGTGTCTATTTCTGATCTAGTGCAGTGCAGTTTATCAAGTACCTAGAACTCAGTGTCAAGGTCTATTTATTGCCATTGACCCTGTATGGCAAGGTAAATCTATCTCTTATCTACTGTCAGAGATACAGCCCTAGACCCCTCTTCATATCGCAACAATCAAAATGTCCTTAATTCTCTCCACCATGACTCATTTCCACCCAACACCCCGCCAATCCAAGCCACCCTCCTTCATGAACCTGTCCGTCTTATGAGAAAGGAATCTGGTGGAGTAATGGTTAGCATGTTCTGATCACAACAGAAAGGACTCGAGTTCGATTTTCTGACCAGCCACTCTTAGACAAGGATAGAAACAGGCAAACAACACACAAACATACACACTCAGGTATGGGCATACACACACGAGCACGCGCACACACACACACACACACACACACACACACACACACACACGGTCACAAAAACAGCAGCTCCGGGTGTGGTGACCGCAGACGACCTTGTAAGCCAGACACATACACACAATCGCACATACACATACACACCTATATCGCTTACCTACACTGCTTTACATGCACACACAGACCGTTCACATGCATGCTTACACACTTACAAGCAGCCGCACATAAGCACCTACGGCAAACGGACATACTCGCACACGCACATGTACTTCAAAATCTCAAATACACCTCCCCGCACATGTACACACACCTACACATACCTCAGTACCTCCACAGAGTCCACACATACACACCTAGGAAGCTCACATGTATACAGTCATACATTTACACCTACAGTATTTGACATGAACACATACACAGTCATACACATACCCCACATTACGAACGTACACAGCCACACCTACACACACACACACCTAAATTGAATACATACAAGGCCGCACACGCACGCATAGGTCGTCTTTAATTACAAGGATACATATACACGCCCATATCATAAACGTACACAGCCGCACACGCACATATACACCTATGTCCCACACCTACACGACGGCATTAGCATACATTGGACGTTCACTTGTAAGGAAGATACCACATACATACCGACATATATGCTCACACCCACACCCACACCCACACTCACACCCACACATCCACCCACCCACACCCACACCCACACACACACACACAATTACAAGTGGCATTTGCACACATACACACGCGCGTAGTATCTCTATATCACATTAATAAACACATACATGGAACCTTCTGTATAACTGATTCACACACACACACACACACACACACACACACACACACACACACACACACAATTACAAGTGGCATTTGCACACATACACACGCGCGTAGTATCTCTATATCACATTAATAAACACATACATGGAACCTTCTGTATAACTGATTCACACACACACACACACACACACACACACACACACACACACACACACACACACACACACACACACACACACACACACAAATACACACCCAATCGTGTACATGGCTCCCGGTTATTTTGTTACATCGACCACATTCAGCCGATGGACGACTTGCCCAACGGACTTCTGACGGACAGGTGTTTGACCGACCGGATTTTTAGTCGACAGGACATTTAGCCTATCGGACAATTGGCCGAATTAAGCTATCTGTTATTACCTCAGCCAGCGAAGTTGCACGGATGTTATGTACTCACCCGTGTCTGTTTGTTTGACTGTTTGTGTGCGAGACTTCTCAAAAGGATGTTACCGGATATCAGTGAGGCCTGGTGGATAGGTGGCAGTAGGTCAAGGAAAAGTTGATTAGATTCTGAGGTATGTCCGGATCCGGATGCATGAATAAAATTAATTTCTGTTGGTGTCGGTAGAAGTACGAGATCTCTAACTGATTTTAGTTTGAATGTGTTTTTATTTTAGTAAACATATCGTGAACAAACATGATACAGAGATCTTAGAAAGCAAATTTATGAAAACAATAGATTATTTGAAAACTTCAGAAAAAAAAATCAAATCTGTCATTTCCATGAAGTCCCAAACATCATGAAATGCCTCATAAGAAGGCTGTGTTATCGTATCGAAATATATCTCCACCATGGTTGGTGGTAGGTAGGGGCAGTCACCATCCACTCACCTGATGATGTGCTAACTTCAAGTGACGCTTTTTATTTTTATTTTTATTTTCTTTTGCTACGACCAGACAATTACACTCGATTTTGAAGAGATCCCGAGGCGCTGACTAGTTAAAAAAAGAAACAGAAAATAAAAAGAAAAGCCCCCTACCCTTAAATTTACAGTGGCAATATGAGGCTAAAACTAGATTCGTCTCGCTCACGGCTCTCTCCACCCAGATATATTAGCTGATAGCCTGGATCACTGCTGCACCTTGGCACTCTCTATTACTTAATGTCAGTGTTTATTTTCATTCCTTAATATCAGTTTGTTGACCTAATTTCTCTCTCTCTCTCTCTCTCTCTCTCTCTCTCTCATGTGATCAGATTGCAGAGGCTTATATAGAAACACACACACACACACACACACACACACACACACACACACACACACACACACACACACACACACACACACACACACACACACACACACACCATTTAGCTCATCGTATAGCAAACATGTTTATGCTTACATACATACAGTACATATATACATATATTCATGCATACATACATACATACATACATTCATGCATACATACATTCCACCCATTTCTTTATATGGCAGAAGCGTATACAAACACAGAGACATTAACATACTGCTCCTTCACACACACACACACACACACACACACACACACACACACACACACACACACACACACACACACACACACACACACACACACACACACACACACACACACACACACACACACACACACTAAAGAAAACATACACAAGAGAACAATGAGACTGAATGCTATGTGCCTGTGTGCATGCAGAGATCAGTAAGAACATACATGAATATACGCATAAGCTTCTCCTTAATGTCTTTTTATTTTTTATTTATATATTTTTTTGAGACTTACGAACTCTATTTTATTGCAATGCTCCCCGAACGATTTTATTTAGCTAAGGAAAAGCCGCACCAAGACAATCCCTTCTGTATGGTGACGAATTTCATGATATTAGCCTAGTCTTGCTACCTTTATGGGTTAGTGCGACTATCATGGGTGTCCTTTGTCTTACTGTAATTTTTGCTATCTCAAGACGATTTTATTCAACTTAGGAGAAACCTCTAGATATGGAGAAGTTAAATATAACCTACACAAATCCCATGACTATAGAGGTATTTACTTATACTGTTAAAAATTGTCTATTATTATTATTATTTTTTTTTTATGTGTCCGACTCTGGGCATAGGCTTCACAGCCTGCTATCAAGGCCCAGCAGTCCTCCTAAATACCATACACCTCTACATGTCACCACTTCGGCGCTAACACCCACCGTCCATATTGAATACATGCTAGGGCTGTCTCATACAGGACTGGTGTATTGGTATTAGCGGGGGTATTTTTACGACATGTCGGTGGGTCTTCTGGTAGATCAGTAAAGCCTGATTTAATGAAATTCAAATAATTAAACTGTTCCCTGCCCCAGCCGGGATTCGAACCTGTGTCCGTTAGGACTGCAGGCCACCTCTCTACCGATTGAGCCACCGCCTCCCCCGCAGCAAGGATATTAAGTTTTAAATCGCGTATTAGGGATTCATGATTAAATTCACATCACGAATTGCAATAAGGATATACAAATTTATCTTAAACTACTCCATCATCTTTGTCCAAATTTTTACTTGCTCTGTACATTTTATACCCATATCAATTCTTACTTTATTTGGATATGGATTAAATTTACAAGACTGGTATTAATAGGTATAATCCTTTGTGATGATGTGCTGCTTATTTTACTCGTGCCACCGCCGGACGACTTTACAAAGCTTTGGAAAAGATCCCCTAAAGTGAAGCGGTTAGAGAGAATTGCCATTAACCTGAATTAACCTGAAGATTCCTCCCCCCCCTTTTTTTTTCACCCCCGTAAAGACATTTCCTAGTGAAGAGATTAACAGTACTGTCCGAATAAGCGTTGTCTGTGTGTTTGTCTGTCCACATATGAACCTCCCGGATTTCGACATACATCAAGAGACGAAGAAAGACGAGCTGACAGTGATGTGTAAATTATAACTGCGTGCTGTCAGTAGCGCGCGAGCCATTAGCACTTTCTGCCCCATTTTTCGTCAGACATTGGGAACCCTCTACAGGTCATACCGCTGAGTGGAATGAGCTGAAATTTCGCATGAGCATGTCCGGTACGTGAGAGCAGGTCCATGTCAAGTTTGGTGTCAGTACATACAGAACAAGCACTTACCGGCCTTGTTGACTCTACACTAATACTTAAATTTCGGAGGCCATAAGAGCTTGAGAGGAGCCATAAGAACCCTGGGAGTGAGCCATAAGAACCTAAGAGTGAGCTACAAGAGCCTGAGAGTGAGCCACAAGAGCCCGAGAGTGAGCCACAAGAGCCTGAGAGTGAGCCATAAGTGCCTGAGAGTGAGCCATAAGTGCCTGAGAGTGAGCCATAAGAGCCTGAGAGTGAGCCATAAGTGCCTGAGAGTGAGCCATAAGTGCCTGAGAGTGAGCCATAAGAGCCTGAGAGTAAGCCATAAGTGCCTGAGAGTGAGCCATAAGAGCTTGAGAGGAGCCATAAGAACCCTGGGAGTGAGCCATAAGAACCTAAGAGTGAGCTACAAGAGCCTGAGAGTGAGCCACAAGAGCCTGAGAGTGAGCCATAAGTGCCTAAGAGTGAGCCATAAGTGCCTAAGAGTGAGCCATAAGAGCCTGAGAGTGAGCCGTAAGTGCCTGAGAGTGAGCCGTAAGAGCCTGAGAGTGAGCCATAAGAGCCTGAGAGTGAGCCATAAGTGCCTGAGAGTGAGCCATAAGAGCCTGAGAGTGAGCCATAAGTGCCTGAGAGTGAGCCATAAGAGCCTGAGAGTGAGCCATAAGTGCCTGAGAGTGAGCCATAAGAGCCTGAGAGTGAGCCATATGTGCCTGAGAGTGAGCCATAAGAGCCTGAGTGTTAATTTAGTCACCCCTACACACTGCCATTTCACTCCAGGGTCTGTATTGGTCGATTATGGAAGCTCCTTAACACCTTTTCCTCAGCGATTTATTTTCAGATATGTGTGGTTTATATCCTTTTGTACGGTATTTATGCTGCGTATGGCGTTACTGGAAGGATTTATGTAACAGAGGAGGACAGTAAGGTGTAATAAGCAAAATAAATCACTTAGGAAAAGGTGTTAGGGAGCTTCCTTAACCGACGTGGAATACTGGCCACGGATGGTAAATTATTCTTATTCGGATTTGCTCGACTTTCCGTGTGAACTAATTTTGAGGTTTTTACAATAACTTATATCTTAATCTGTTATTTAAGATCATTTTACTCAAATTATTTCACATTTTTATATACTATCTTTTATTTGAAATTACTTAAGGTGGTTTGGCCATGTGGAGAGGATGGAGAGTGAGAGACTGACGAGGAGTGTAGCCTATGTGAGTGAGGTGGAGAGGGAGAGAGGGAGGGGAAGGCCAAGGATGAGATGGAGGGATGGAGTGGAGAGGTATATGAGAGAATGGGGTGTGAACTGGGAGCAGGGCAGTGAAATGGCTGGGGACAGGATGACCTGGAGGCGATTTGTTTGTGGCCACCCCATATAAGGGATTAAGGCGTCTGGCAATAGATAGACTACTTTACTTAACATTAAAAGGCTGGATTTGTTTACCTGATATTAAAATCTACCGTATTTATCATTAGTACGAACTGTGCATACTTGTCGTGAGTGAGGGAGCCCACCATCCACTCACTCGATGTAGCGCTTTTACAATGTGTGAAAAGCCAAATAGTTTCCTGTACTCCAGCAACCCATTTCCGAAGTTGGATAGTAACCATTAAGCCAATAATCAAAACCTGGTGGTCTAGTGGGTCCAGACAGTTCAACCGGATGTGGCTAAAGATTTAAATTCGAGTTTTCTCTGGTTTCTCTCTCTCTCTCTCTCTCTCTCTCTCTCTCTCTCTCTCTCTCTCTCTCTCTCTCTCTCTCTCTCTCTCTCTCTCTCTCTCTCTCTCTCTCTCTCTCTCTCTCTCTCTCTCTCTCTCTCTCTCTCTGTTTACTCGAAAAACTTCTCTCCGGGAAGGGCAGCTGGTCACTCATGCCTGAAATGTCTGGATTGAATAACCTAGCCCTGGGCCCTTACATTCCTGGGTAATAAAGGACTATTATATTATTATTATTATTATGTGGTAGGTGGGGGCGCTCACCATCCACTCACTCGATGTAGTGCTGCTGTCGGGTGTCTGCCCTTTCCTCCATCCTTCATTCCTTCCATCCTCTTCTGTCTTCCTTTCCTTCTTTCTTTCCATGTCCTTCTGCCCACGGGAAACTTTACACTCCCTCTTCTGTCTTTCTTTCCTTCATTCGTTCCTCTTCTTTCTGCCTATGGGTGACTCTACAGTACAGTAAGTGACAAGCCAAATGGTTTCCTGTACACCAGGAAACCATTTACTACGCTGGGTGGTAACCATATAACCAAATTTTGGCGCCTGGTGGTTTAGTGGGTAATTACTATGTTCCACTCGGATTGAGCCAGTGTAGGTTTATATCCAAGGGGTGGTTGGGGTTGACTGCTCATGTAATGCCACTCAGGGATGAGTGAGGCTGGTCACTCTCATCTTAAATGTCGGGACCAACTGCCTAGCCCCGGGCTCCTACGCTCTTCATGAGGCAATGTAGGATTGGATGATGGGTAGATGGATGGATTATTATTATTATTATTATTATTATTATTATATTATTATTATTATTATTATTATTAATTATTATTATTATTATTAATTATTATTATTATTATTATTACTGTTATGATTATGATTATTATCATTGTTATGATTATCATTATTATTAGTCATTATTACCGTTCCTGACATTTTTATTGATGTTACGTTGTTTCTCTCAATCGCATGGTTTTCCCTTCTGTATAATCAAACTATTTACACTGATAACTGGTAACCTGTCTTATTTTATCTTTAATTTATACCACCCACACCAGAGCACTCCACACCACACCATAACCTTGAGCCAGGAGAGTTCATTGACTGATTCCAATGGTCGTGCATGAAATCGCATATTCGCAAATTTAACTTCTCCAGTCCCACGTATTTATTTTATTTTTGGTGCTCTGAAGCTATTATATTCGGCTAAGGAGGGGCCTTTTGTACTGAAGGGGTTAGTGAAGGCTGCATCTAACCCCCCAGTTCGAAAATCCTTTACATAGCTTCATAAAATCATAAGCAGATAATAATAATAATAATAATAATAATAATAATAATAATAATAATAATAAAAACGTGTTGTGGTTGAAGAGGTTAAATCAATTCACTATGGCGTAACACTCTGGCTATTCGTTTTATTGATGGAGAGGTTATGGCCTTCGCACGTCAATATGGGCCACTTAACACCTGTGAGTTGCCGCTTTATCTGCGTCATGGGGATGCAGGTATATGAGAGCGTCGCGTGCTTGTCTTATTCCCTGTTCTTGGTGTTCTGGGACAAGGAGCCTGGTTGAAATGGCTTACAAGAATGGATGTAACAGCGCCTGAAATGACTGGAATGGAACTTATTTGATCTGACTGGTCTAGACTGGATGTGTAGGGCATGTATGAACCTAACACTGCCTAAACTGACAACTGGCTTACTTCTTGATATACTCCTTTCACCTTAACCTGGTACAGATTTTAGTCCATTTGCAGCTTATTTTACATAGAACAGTGGCAGAAAAAAATACTACTGCTCTACATCCTTACCACAGCATTTCTTCCTGACTAGTACCGTATGTAAGTTTTAATCTACTGCTACAACTCCGTATTTAAGATGAAGAGGGGGTAATTTTAGGCCAACTTGCAGTAAAATGCGTGTAGTTAAATCTCGCGGGAGTATAATTGTTTACATGGATGTATCTTTCACGGTGATGCCAGCAAACAGTTTTCTTATTTGATTATTATGCCGGACGGAAGTTTTGCTAGCTCGTAATTATATGGTGATTGAAGGTAATGCTGATTGATGCTTACGAGAGCTGAAGAGTATCCCCACATGACGCAGGTACACGATCAATCAACGAGCTAACTTCAACGATCGATCAACGAGTTAACTTCAACGATTGATCAACGAGCCAACTTAAACGATTGACCAACGAGCAAACTTCACAACTCTTATAATGATGGAGTCTGGCATCTGTTATCAACCCATACGATGATACTGTTTTGTTATTGTTGTCACTGTTAAATTATTACATTTATGCCTCGTAATGAAGGGGTTGAGAGTGGAGTGTTTTGCCTCAACACAAATAATGCTGTGATCTTGTTTTGCTCCTTGAAAGCTTTACACACAGCAGCTAACATACAAAAGCAGACTAAACTGGCAGATATCCAAACACAGACAGACAGACAGACAGACAGACAGACACACACACACACACACACACACACACACACACACACACACACACACACACACACACACACACACACACACACACACACACACACACACAAATTCATCCCAAATCGTCAAATGGTAGAGGTTTATGAAGACAGATGGCTGCATTAACAAACTCCCCATCCTTAAACACACACACACACACACACACACACACACACACACACACACACACACACACACACACACACACACACACACACACACACACACACTCACACACACACAGAAATCGCATACTAAGACTCTCTAGGGAACAGAAGAGGTGTAACACTCTACTGCTTTACTGAAACACTCCAGTAACATGACATATACGGTATTATCTTCATGGCCTTCCCACCGCCAGTTCCATTTGGCTTTAGAGAGAGTTTCTTACTAATTCCTCCAATCAGATTAGTCTTGGTTAGGCTGAATAAAATCATCAATAAGTAGAAGGAATAAAATGCCATCGTAGTGAAAAGGTCGATTTAAGTACGGAAGAAAGATGCTCATATTAGCCTCTTATCCTCCGAGGGGGTGCTGGAGAGAGAGAGAGAGAGAGAGAGAGAGAGAGAGAGAGAGAGAGAGAGAGAGAGAGAGAGGGAGACCTTCATGTGGTGGCACCGATATAACTGTTCGGCTCAACTACCAAACTGTACAGTCATCCTTAGCTGCTTCCCTTTTCCACCAAAGGAGGATGGTGAACTGCAGAAGGGCAACATAAGCCAGCAGTCTACAGGGTTTTAGATGAACCCAAGGCCAGATGAACAGCAACACCTGCCGGGGGGTGGGGGGGAGGTTCCATCTGATGAATAAAAATGTTTGGTATTTATCTATTTAGTATCGTGTATTTACTCATTTACTTATTTATCTATCCACCTGTCTGTCTTCAATTACGTGGCTGGCTATTATTTATTTTATGATGTGTTGGTCTGAGTTTGATGTAATCTAATTTATATTTACATAATTTTTAGTGGAAGTCAACGCCTCGGGATGACACGTAGCACTGCCATCAAAGTACAGAAAAAAAATATAAAACCAAACCTACAAGCAAAAAAAAAAAAAAAAAAAAAAACTCAGTTCCAACAGTTTTAAATGATTATTCCTGTCAAAAGATTGTCATTTCCAACATTTTATTATTATTATTATTATTATTATTATTATTGGTGCTGTATTAACTCTCTAAAATTCCTACGACGCACTCAATTGAATAAAATCGCATGGTATTAGCTGGGAGAGAATGCTAGACTTGTCCCGTCATGAGAGGGTTAATGTAGGCAATATTGACACTCGCAGGCGCCTAGGATTCACTCCCACCTATCTTTTTCTTACCTTTTCTTAAATTTCTCGCAGTAAATGTTTTTTTTTTTTTTAATCCCTGGTAGTGAGATTAAAGCAGTATCCATTAACCACTTCAGCATCATGACTCTCTCTCTCTCTCTCTCTCTCTCTCCCCCCCCCTCTCTCTCTCTCTCTCTCTCTCTCTCATTGTTACGCTGCCACGATCTTTTTAGTTTACAGTTTATATATCTATTCATCATTGTATCTATCTGTCTATCTATGTCTATCTACCCATCCACCTATCTATCTATCTGTGTATCTATCTATCCCTGTTATCGCCAGACGAGTTTTTATCAACTTAGAGGTTTAATATAATAACGAAACCAGAGGTGTCTGGGGATTTTGGCGGATTGTCATGGTGGGGGAAGGGGGCGGCGGAGGGGAGAGGGGGAACTGGGTGGAAAGGGGAGAGAGAGAAGAGAGGGGGGGGAAAGACAGTGAGGGAGGAGAGGAACGTGTCACCCTTTGCCCTCTTGTCTACACCACAGCCACGTAATCGTCCCCCCTCCCGACCCCCACCTTACCTCATCTCCCCCTCCACCTCTCTCCCTTCCCCCTCCCCTCCGCCCCTCCCCCTACCCCCCCTTTCTCCTTCCTTTTAAACCGCCTGCAATCTTCCATTTTATTCCCTCCACCACTTACCTCCCCTCCCACCTCTTCCTCCTTCCTTCTAGGTTTCTTTCCATGGATTTTAACCCCCTCCCCCTTCCTCCAGAGCTGTCCACTCCCCCTTCCCCGTCTTCAACGCCACCCACTCCCCAGCGAGTCATCTTCCTCTCCACCTCTTCTCTTCTGATTGTCCTCCCTCTTCAGTTGTTCTCTCTTCTGTCCCCCTCCCCTCCCTCTTTCCCTTCCCCTCTCTCCTATTCCCTCTCCTCCCTTTATGTCCCTCTTCTCATCCGTTTCCCTCTCCCGTCGCTCCCATTCGCTCTTACCCTCCCTTTCTCTCCCTACTACGCGAAAGGAGGTGGAAGTAGCAAAAAAAAAAAAAAAAAATCACCTCCACAGTCATTAGGTCATAGTGGCTATTTGCCTTAATGATTCTCGCACAGTCGATAGGCAAAAACATACTTCATCATCATCATCATCATCATCATCATCATCCCGACCTCTTTTCACACTTGAAAATGAGGTAGGATAAGGTTCAGATAGCAAGGGAAAAAATATGATAGAGGGGGAGCTATTAAAGTCCTGCTCAGTCAAATGGGCTACAGTCTCATTCCCTCCGTTCGGATAGGAATCCTTTTTAATGGCAATGGCACTGGCGAAGGTATGCGCTTTCTGAGTGCTTTCTAGTTCACTTTAAATTTTACCTAAGTAACTGAATTTCCTTTGCATTCCCCATTCCTCATCACCCCTTCCCTTTCTCTCCCCAGTCAGCTAAACTTTTCCTTACATTCTCCATTGCCCCTCTCCCTCTCAGCCCTCCCCTCCCCACCCTACATCTCCCCTGCCCCTCTCACACAAGGTTCTCAGTCTAATAATGCGGTCGACACCCTTGCCTCGCCCTGTCTCACTCTCCTCTCGCCCTGTCTCACTCTCCTCTCGTACTGTCTCACTCTCCTCCCTCACAGCTGCTCTCTCCTTTCTTAATGTCTCTCTCCTCCCTCACATTTGCACTCTCCTAACTTAATGTCTCACTCTCCTCTCTCACTATCTCACTTTCCTCTCTCACAGCTGCACTTTCCTCACCCACGTGTCACTCTCCTCTCTCACATTTGCCTCACCTCTCTCACCGTCTCACTCGCATGTCTCTCTCTCTTCTTTCGCTGTTTCTCCTCTCTCACTGTCTCACTCTCCCCTTTCACTGTCCTCTCCTCTCTCACTGTCTTCCTTTCATGTCTTATTTCTCGTCTCACCCCTTGCTTCATCCTTCCCTAATTTCTTATCATTTCTGTCCTGCCTCACTATATTTCTCCCCGTCCCACACCGCCACTGTATATAATGTTCTAAGTTGCTATGGAAATTTCGCAACACAACTTTTTCATAGCGATTTATTTTGTACATTACTTTTCAACATCCACTTGTACAATATTGATGAGAAGTATTTCAACATAAAAACGATGAAGAATGGCACACAAGAGAACGTTTTGTGTAATGTGCAAAATAAATGGCTAATAGAGAAGTGATACGGAGCCTCATGTGTCACTTAACCCCTTATTCTCGCCAGTTATGGAAGCTCCCTGACACCTTTTTCTAAGCGATTTATTTTTTCTGTCTTACTGTGTGTTATGTAAATCCTTCAAACATCACCATACTCTGCATAAAATAATAATGTACAAAAGTATATTAACCAGCCAGATCCAAAAATAAGTCACATACGAAAAGGTGCTAAGGAACTTTCTTACCCGACGAGAATAGAGGCCTTAGAATAAAGTAAGTCTCCTATGGCTGGATGAATCACTCTTGCGTGATAATCAAAGACGGTGAATAAAACCCACACTTGTAGACGAAGAATATAATTACCAAACAGTTTCGGTGGACACTGCCACCATCTTCAGTGGTCAAGATAGTGAGAAGGAGTGACTCCCTCTCACTATCTTGACCACTGAAGATGGTACCAGTGTCCACCGAAACTGTTTGATAATTATATTCTTCGTCTACAAGTGTGGGTATTTATTCACCGTCTAAGTCTCCTATCTTGCCCAGTCGCATCCCTCTGCCTAGCCCTGTCTTATGCCCCAGTGTTCAGCCTACACAAGAATACGTAGAATATACAGTTGGTGATGATGATCATGATGGTGAAGATGATGATGGTGATGGTGATGGTGATGATAATGATCATGCTTGTGAAGATGATGATGATGGTAAAGATAATTTTAAAGATGCATCCTGCCCTACCCATTACAGTTATTTCCTTTTTCCCATCTGATGTGCACACCCTTTTCCTACTATCATGAGACACATTTAGCCAATATCAGTAAATCAGATCCGAAGTAATTTTTTAGTTACATCAGAAACAAAAAGGCAATAGCTCCAACAAATACATCCTTAATCGCAGGTAACGGAGAGCACACTGGCGATGAAACTAAGGTGGCAAAAAGTTCTTAATACTTTCTTCGCGTCAGAATTTACAATAGAAAATACACATACGATTCCTGCAGTTTCCCCATTTGCCATAGGTCAACACAATCGATGATATTACAGTTAGTGAAGGCGATGTACTACTTGCAATTAGCTAAGTAAAGGTGAATAAAACACCGGGACCGGACAAAATACCTCCACGGGTATTAAAGGAACTACAGAATGAAACATCAAAGCCTTTATGCGAACTTTTTAATTTATCACTTAAGATCAGAAAGGTGCAACACGAAAGGAAGCTTGCAAATGTAACTTCGATATTCAAAAAGGGCAACAGGGCACAACCAGAAAACTACCGGCCAGTTAGCTTAAAATCAATGGTTTGCAAATTGCTTGAAATACCAGTGACAAGTTTGAGAAACACTTAGAGACAAAAAATCTCATCACAGATTCGCATAATGGTAATCGAAATAATCCCTCCTGACTCATAACAGTTGTTCTATGCTCCATGGTGGCCCTTCTCACTATTTCCTGCCAGCCTCAATTGGAGGGTTAGGTGGGTGAGGGGAGGGGAACATTCCTGTTTTTCTTTACTTGTCTTTAGCTGATAGAATAATTTTGTTAGTTATAACCTCCCCTATACCAAACAACCAAGGAGGACCAAGAAGTCTGTTGCTATTTACTTTCCTTTGTACTCGTTTGTACTAAGTTCTTTAAAAAAACTGTCCTTCCCTTTCGCCTCTGTTTACTATTATATCTTCTTCCTGTCATACCCATTACCATTAGCACCTCCGGCGGCATACGACCCTGGCAGGTTGTCCCGCCAGTTTTTGTTTCTTGTAATCAATCAATTTACCATTAGCACCTTCATCTCCTACCTCCACTTACTGTTCTCTCCCTCTTTCCTCTCCTTCCGTTTCTTCTGTCATGCTCAGTATACATGTAAATAGTTTTTTCTCACCTTGCTCCTTATTGTATTTTACTGTACTGTACCTTCTTCCTCTTTCTCTTTTCCCTCCTTTGATGCAAGCTCTCCTTCCTCTACATACCTTCCTACCAGCCTTCCTTCCTGTGTATACCGTCCTATCAACTCTCCTCCCTCTACATGCCTTCCTCTACATACCTTCCTACCAACTCTCCTCCCTCTGTGTACCTTCCTACCAACTCTCCTCCCTCTACATTCCTTTCTACCAACTCTCCTCCCTCTACATACCTTCCTACCAACTCTCCTCCCTCTACTTACCTTCCTACCAACTCTTCTCCCTCTTCATACCTTCCTCTACATACCTTCCTACGAACTCTCCTCCCTCTACATACCTTCCTACCAACTCTCCTCCCTCTACATACCATCCTACCAACTCTCCTCCCTCTACATACCTTCCTACCAACTCTCCTCCCTCTACATACCTTCCTACCAACTCTCCTCCCTCTACATACCTTCCTACCAACTCTCCTGTCTCTACACATTTTCATGTTAACTTTCCCTTCTCACATACCTGTCATACCAATTATCATGTCACTACAGACCATCCTACCAACTCTCCTCTCTCTACACACCTCACTCTACATACATCCCTGCCAACTCTCTTCCTTTTACACATCTCCTCTTCAGCTCTGATATCTACACACCATCCTACAAATTATTATTATTATTTTCTTTACAGACTTTCCAACCTTCATTCATTTCCTTCATTCAGTCACTTCTGGTCATGTCATCTTGTCATACTAGTTCTCACGTTTCTCCACACCTTCCAGCCTTCATTACATTCATTCTGTGCTGTCTCTCTCTCTCTCTCTCTCTCTCTCTCTCTCTCCAGTCACGTACACCACCACTTCTCTCATCATTGCCTCTCATTCTCCCCACTTCATCAATTTTCCAATCTCTATCTTTTTTCCACTCTCATCCGTTTTACTAATTCATTTCCAATCTTCCTCTCTCTTCTCGCTTCTTCTTCTTCAGGTCTTAATCAACTTCTTTATCTTTGCCTCTTTATCTCTCCACTTATTCATGCTTCGTCCATCCTCCAGTCTCTCTCTCTCTCTCTCTCTCTCTCTCTCTCTCTCTCTCTCTCTCTCTCTCTCTCTCTCTCTCTCTCTCTCTCTCTCTCTCTCTCTGTTCTTATCACTTTAAATCTCCTTTTATATCCCGTTGTTTTCTTCTTATTTTCCTCTTTTCCTTCCCCTCTCCTCTCTCCTTCAACTACCCAAGACATCCTTCACCTTTGCACCTCTCCCCCTCCCTTCCTGCTACCTCCCCAACACCTCTCTCTCCCCCTTACCTCCTTTGCATCTCCCTTCCCCATCCTTATTACCCCTCTCCCCTCTCCCTTCCTTCTTCTTACCCCCACACCTCCCTTCCCCATCTTTTCTACCCCTCTCCCCTCTCCCTTTCTGCTTCCCCTACACCTCTCCCTCCCCTTACCACCTGTGCACCTCCCAATCCCACACTTATCACTATTTCTTCATTCTGTCCCCTCAATCCCCCTCCCTTCCTCCCCTCATCCTCTATGCACCTCCCCATCCCACTCCATCATCCCTTACCCCCCTCCTTTCCTCCTGCCCCTACACACCTTAACCCCTCTACACCTACCCCATCCCATCAACTCCACCCCCTTCTCTCAACCTCAGCCCTCTCCCCTTCTCACCTCCTCCCCTTTACCACTGCTATCCATTTCCATCACTAAAGCACCTCCCTACCACAATTCCCTCCTCTTTATCTCCCCACACCTCTCCCTCTCCCCTCTTACCACCATCTCCCTCTGTCCCTATACAGCATGACATCATAGGATAGGCACTTCAGCTCCGTTTTCTTTTATCACAGTCCGGATGTGAAACGCATCCAGGAACATTGATTACCTACAGTCGAGCTCACATCAGCTCGTTCTTACATCCTCTTGTGACGGAACGTACAGCCATGGTGACGTCATGGTAGGCAACGTATAGAAATTATATCTTGGACGGACATGACACGGTAGTGTGAAGCTGACTATCCGTCATTTCCTGTACATGACAGTTTTTTTATGGCACGTGGTTGTCCTCGCTTTTTCTTCTCAGCTTCGGCTGGAGGGATTTTTTTTTTTTTTTTAAGGCAAGGAAGAAAGAACAGGCTGGAAGCCTGCAAGTTGTTCTTTCTATGAAAGAAGAACTCTTCTGGCTTTACTTTCCTTAACTTCAACTCATAGAATCAGATATCGTTTTACAAGTCTTCCCTGTAAGAAACAGCTCTGTTATTGTTCATTCTATTTTGTACCGTGGTACTCCTGTGTACACCAACCTCAGAGGCCTTTGGTTCAGCTACTGCCTTGATCATACTCGTCTTCGTGTCTCACCCTCAGCTGTGCAAGATGTAGCCGTAAGGATAAGAAGATGAACTGTAAAAAGCTCACCATTCATATCTGGTGGGTGGGGACGCATAATTATTGCTGCCGTTGATGGACTCTGTTGGTTGGGTCCACGAGTTCATTGACAGACCATGTACGAAGTCTGTGGGTTGGAGGTTGTCTTGTTTGGGTATATGCTACCTCCAGACGATTTTACTAATGTTAGGGGAGATTTTTTGTAGGGAAGTGGCACCTTGGTGGGTTAATGGTTTGATCCTTGAGGGGTGTAGTGTGGTATTTCGTTCAAGTTATGTCATCGTGGGGAAGTGGCTTGGTTGTCTGGCCTTAACTGTACTGGATACGATAGCCTAGCCTCGGGTCCCTACACTTCCAAGGGGGTAACATGAAAATTACCGTTACCGTTACCTTGTTACTGTTGAAAGACCTTGCATATCACCGTTTCCGTCCCTCACTCCCCTCCCTATCCTTCAAAAGGTGGTTGGTGGGCTGCAGAAGAAATGCAACTTCATTTTGCAGTCCATCGGGTTCACGATTCAGATGAACCTGGGGCTTCAACTACAATAAAAAGAACAACAACAACAACAACAACTACTACTACTACTATAATCACTACTACTGAATGTGACGACATGCGCGGTCAACCATACTATTCCAGCAACAATTGTATAGTACTGTCATATATATATTTTCCTCCAGTATGAGAATTATCAGTACATGTATTTCAGATTTCTTACAGCAACGTAGTGTGTTATGTATTATTTGAGTACATATGCACACAATCTTTTCAGTACATACACGTGGTCAACAAGGAGCTAGTTTGACTCGGAGGTGATGAAATTTGTTTATCTTTCCAAAAGCTCGGGGGCAGTACTGTAGGTGGGATAGGAGGCTTCGTAGCATCTCTGCCTTAGCGGTTTATTCTGTCTGTTATATCTCACTATTCTTGTGTATGCGATTTCAACTGTTTTCATATCGACATAGATTGCCCCAATAACACAGACAATACTGAGGTGAAATGTGCAGCACTAATCGCCAAGGAAGAGGTCTTACGAAATCTCTAAGGCCACTAACAATAAAACACTAGTGACATGTTGGTTTGAACAAAGCCGAGTCTCTTCAGTAAAAGGATGCATATTTGTGGTTTACGTCAGACGATTTTATTCAGGGAGGGAGAAACGTTCTCGTGCTAAAGAGGTAAGTAGCAATCTCCATAAAATAGGTCACTGAGGTTTTGATTACCGAGGAAATGTGATTTCTCTTCTCACTCGTGCACTACCGTACGTCTGTTCAAGAGCTGTATAAATTCGTATGGCGGTGACGAGATGATATAGGAAAATTATCATACGGAATGAGTGAATGGAGACTGTCCCCAACCCAGCACTACTACAGATAGATTTTCAGTAGCTGAATATCATCTGGCTACTGCCGGTATGTATGTACATGTTTGTAAGTATATATATTATAGAAGTCATTGTACAGAAGGGGTTAGTGGGGAAACTATCCATAAGTCAGCATAATAGTCTGGCAATAGCTATATTAAAACAAAACTGGCGTACATTAAAAAGGGTGAGTAGCAAAAGACATAATGAAATAAAATATCCTGTGATAAAAGATTCACTATCAACAAATAACAAAGACCACCATATAATTAAACGTTTGATGAACACGTTTTATACGTTCATAAAGGGAAAAATAAGGAAACATTGAAACTAGCACTAAATAATGATGATCAGTGACACTCAAAAAATTATACAACTCGTGTCAAGATTATACAATAGTTCACTGTAATAAAAAAGGGCACCAGTGACGATCAGTACTTCATCTTTTATTTTATTGATATATGTATTCTTTACCCTCTAGGAAAACTGAAACTAAGTGAACTAAGTGAATTTTTCTCTTTGAGAGTTGGTTTGAAACAGGGATGTGTCATGTCTCCATGGTTGTTCAATCTGTACATGGATGGGGTAATAAAAGAGGTACAAGGTAGGGTAGTGGATGTTGGAGTGGCCCTGGTGAGAGAGGATAGTGTTTGGAAACTCCCTGTACTGTTGTTTGCAGATGATACTGTGTTGTTGAGTGAAGACGAAGGGGAGCTGCAAGGTTTGGTGGATGAGTTTGAGAGAGTGTGTAAGAAACGGAACCTAAAGGTGAATGTAGGGAAGAGTAAAGTAATGGTCTTTGAGAGAGGTGAAGTTAGTGAATGTACAGTGAGGTTGGATGGTGAGGAATTGGAAAATGTGAGTACGTTTAAGTATTTGGGTAGTGTGATGAGTAAGGATGGAGGTTTGGAGGGTGAAGTGCTTGAAAGGGTACAGCAGGGAAGAAAGGTTGCTGGTTCCTTGAAAGCAGTGATAAGAAACAGGGAAGTGAGCATGGAAGTGAAAAAGTTACTACATGACAGTATTGTGATACCAACTCTAACGTACGGAAGTGAAGCTTGGACATTGTTGGAAGGACACAAGTCAAGAGTGAGAGCAGTGGAAATGAGTTATTTAAGAGGAGCCTGTGGAGTCACGTGGAGAGACAGGCTGACGAATGAGGATATAAAGGAGCGTTGTGGTGTGGATGTGGATGTGATAGGAAGCGTTATGAGGAACACACTGAGGTGGTTTGGCCATGTGGAGAGGATGGAGGGTGAAAGACTGACGAAGAGAGTGTATGTGAGTGAGGTGGAGGGGGGAAGAGGGAGGGGGAGGCCGAGGATGAGATGGAGGGATTGGGTGGAGAGGTATATGAGAGAGGGGGGTGTGAGTTGGGAGCAGGGCAGTGAAATGGCGGGGGACAGGGCGACTTGGAGGCGATTTATTTGTGGCCACCCCAAACGGGATTGAGGCGTCTGGCAATAGATAGATAGATAGATAGACCTGTTACACACTTCCTGCCACATGTACTACGCTTGGACCTGGGGCTAGGCTAATCATTCCAGGCACTGAGAGTAACAGTGTTCAGTGGTGTTATGTAGGCAATATAACCCAACCACCCCATGGATTTAAACCCTTTAGGGACCACATCCTCTTGGGTTCAAAGTGGAGGTATAACTGGGTGTGGATACTGATTCGAAAATAATAATGTATGCTGATAACAGGTAAGAGAAAGCACATCAACAATACAGTGTAACGGTCAGCTGACAAGATGTAAGAGGTTAAAACGTTCACGAAACACACACACACACACACACACACACACACACACACACACACACACACACACACACAATGTCAGACTTAACGGAAATGATTAATGAGCAAGAGAAAAAACAGGAAAGATAACAAACGTTCGCAGGACAACAACACTAACAATGATAACTAGCAAGATAAGAATGTCAAGTGATAAGAGGTGGAAAAAACTTAATCTCGCCAGCGATATATAAACGTTTGGTGGACAAGACAGGAAGAGGAATGAATAAAACATTGTAGTAGAAATAGCAAGAGTCAAAATCTGTCTGTCTGTTTGTCTGTCTGTCTCCTACACACACACACACACACACACACACACACACACACACACACACACACAAATGCCCAGTGATAAAGGATAAGAGCCAGAAGACAATAATTACACTCACAAGACGTCTAAATAATTGCAGACCTTCTTCAAGACCTATAGTTAGGGAAGATGAGATAATTAAGACGATGAAGTTAATGAAGTCTCTATCAAACCCTTAGAGTTAGAAAAATGTAATCTAGAGTAAAAATAAATCGTTTGGAGATAGCAAGACTGAAATAAATGGGATGTAAGCAGTAGAGGTTAAGCTGGAAATAAAAGGCCTTGGTATTAGCTTATTTATTTTTTTTTTTTTAACCTAAAGTGTCACCTTGAACTGCCTCTCTTGCAGTGTAGTAAAGCTTCACGAGGGGAAAATTGTAATAGGTTTATATTTATTTATTCAATTACAACTTTAATTCTTTATTTATCTATTTTATCTGTATTTATTTACCTACTTTTTATTTTTCTATTTTTATATTTGTATTCTTATTTATTTATGCATTTTAGTTTTTCATTTTCAATTATTTACATATTTTTATTTATTTATTTATCTGATTTTCTTTTGAGGGAAGAATGAAGAGAGTGCAGACGTCCCCATGTCGTTTTACACTTCCTACGAATCAGAATCAGACTTACGAGAGGAACTGGTCGTAAATACGTCGGAAATCCCACCGCTGGCTACGAGTCTTCCTTAGCACCTCTTCCTGAACGATTTATTTTCCAGACTACCCATTAACATCTTCTTTGTTTCTTACATCTTTTTTAATATGGACATAGACTGCATGAATAACACACAAGAATAAAGTAACGGAGGAGACTCAGTAATGAACCCGTGTAACAGGCCATTCTATAGCCCCTGGCCAGTTTATACTCTGGGTATACAGTGGCATAGACTAGAATATACCCCGGGATATATTTCAGCCGAGGCCATTTCAACCCCCCTTAGCTCAAAATATACCACCATTTTCTATAAATAATAAAAATTACGAGTAAAATAAAATAAAATATTAAAATTTAATCCTGTTTGAGTTATGTGGAAGTTGTAAGTCTGTTAATTACACAGTAGCTTCGGAGGCAAAGTACAGTACAGTACATGCCATTGTTTTTGCATAATTTATTACTTTATTATAGTTTGCTATATAGTATGGAATGGTTTTTTGAATAATTCATAATTTGTCACGCATGTATTTTATGAGAAATAAACAAAAATAAATAAAATATTGCATATATTTTATTTCCATATGAAATAAAGGTGAGGGTATAGTCTGACCTGGGGGGGTTAAGCCTAAGCTGAAGTATACCCCAGGGTATATTCTGGCAAAGGTCATTTTATACCCGGGTATACTGCCCTAGGCTACTTTATACCCAGGTATATGCTGGCGGGGAGTTAAGTTAACCTGCTACGTTAGTAAGGAAGAGGTGTTAGTAGCCTTCCTAACCACACGAGAAGACCGCCCATGGTCAAAGAAAGAACGGTTCAATTTCTTTCCGAAGAATAATTACAACTGACAAAATGCAACGACAATCCTATCTCAGTCAATGCGTGTCTCAGATGCTTCGACTTTTCCGCTGTGTATTCGTCAGGCAGAAGCTTCTCGGAGCGTTGGAGTCTCTGGGTACAAGGAACGGTAAGACCGCTGGAAGAGGGAAGGAGAAAATGAAGAATTAAATATAAGAAGAAGTTGGGCCAGGGACGAAAGGAAAAGGCAATTAAATACAGCCATCTGTCACCTAATCCCTTACTGCTCTTGAAATCAGGTGCGTATGGGGCCGGGGCTAGGCTGTTTAATTCAGGCATGGTACTCCCTCAGTTAATTAATTTTTCTTGTCTTTCATTCTTCTTAACGCTGGAAAGTTTCTTATTCAACTCTGGAAATGATATGTGAAGGGGTTAATGAATGCAACGTCAGTTTCTACAGTTCGAAAAATTACCGTACCCCAGAAACGAAAAAAAAAAAATGGAGATAACAAACAAGAACAACAACATGATAATAATAATAATAATAATAATAATAATAATAATAATAATAATAATAATAACAGTAATAAAACAAAAATACTTACACGGATTGAAGGAGCAATGGCAAAGATGAAAGAGTCATTCATTACGGAAAAATCTGGACAAAAACATCAACAAAGGAAGATCGTATAGTCTTGCTTTTCCTAGTACTGTGGTGTTACTAGGTTCATGACGCAAGCTCTAGGAAAATGAATTGTGTCTAAGATATTGAAAGAGAATGTAATCTGGCATGACTTTCCTCCTGTGCTGTGGTGTTGTTGAGAGAGAGAGAGAGAGAGAGAGAGAGAGAGAGAGAGAGGAGTTTATGAATGAAAAGAGACCCAGTTAAACAGCACCTTATTAACATAAAAGCTGTTAAGAAGGTTCTCTCTCTCTCTCTCTCTCTCTCTCTCTCTTAATTCCTTGACCTTTCTGTGTAGGAGCGTTCCCCAGTCACTCTTGCCTCCCTCAACCATCTCTCCTCTCTCCTCCCTTCTCTTCTTCCTCCACTACTTTGCCCAGTCTCCAATCCTCCTCTCTCCTCTACTCTTCCATCTGCCTCCTAACTTTCTCTCTCTCTCTCTCTCTTGTCACCCTACTCTTCCCAAGTCTTCCACACCTCTCATTTTTCTCCCCCCCCCTCCCTGCTGTCCTTTCTCTTCTCTTCTCTTCTTTTCTCTCTCTCTCTCTCTCTCTCTCTCTCTCTCTCTCTCTCTCTCTCTCTCTTGTTTTTTGTACGGCAAATGCCGGATTTCTAGAGGGTGAGGGAGAGAGCCTTCTGCTGTGCTATCCTTTTCTCCTGCTCCTGTAATTATAGCACTGTATTAAGGTTAAGGCCGGACTTCCTCGTAGGGACCGTAAGGTCTGTGTGGTCTGTGTATCTATGTAGCTCTATGTAACTATATAACTCTCTCTCTCTCTCTCTCTCTCTCTCTCTTAACTCGCACCTCCCTTCCTCCTCGTCTCCAGTCCCTCGCCTGGCCAGTTCACACACACACACACACACACACACACACACACACACACACACACACCGCCTCTCAGTCACCACCCACACCACACCTTCACCCTCTCTCTCTCTCTCTCACGTAAAATTCTGCGCTCAAATCTTTGTCCTTCCTGCAATAAAAATTTCTTAGTTACGACAGAGATCTAATTAAAGTCTAAAGTATTAATTAAGTCAAAGTTCAAAGCTCCATCCTCGTTCTTCCTGCAAACACACACACACACACACACACACACACACACACACACACACACACACACACACACACACACACACACACACACACACACACACACACAAGTAAAGTACTTAACGTAGGCAAGACCATTGGAGACACTAAATACAGCTTAGTTAACAAAGAAATTAGCAAATCGGAATGCGAGAGAGATTTAAGAGTTATGATTAGTAACGACCTTAAACCAAGGCAACAGTGTATTAATGCGAGAAATAAAGCAAATAGGGTCCTAGGATTTATTTCGAGAAGCGTGAGCAGTAGATCATCTAAAGTAATACTGAAACTTTATCTAGCATTAGTAAGGCCACATTTAGACTACGCAGTACAATTTTGGTGTCCTTACTATAGAATGGATATTAATTCGTTAGAAAATGTACAGAGAAGAATGACAAAAATGATACATGACGTCCGGAACCTGTCATATGAAGACAGACTGAAAAGACTAAGTCTGCATTCGCTAGAGAGGCGTAGAGTAAGGGGAGACTTAATTGAGGTGTTTAAGTGGATGAAGGGTATAAACAAGGGAGATATTAGCAAGGTACTTAAAGTGAGCATACAGGATAGAACTAGAATTAATGGTTTCAAACTAGAAAAATTCCTTTTCAGTAAGGAAATCGGTAGAAATTGGTTTGGTAATGGAGTAGTAGACGAATGGAATAAGCTACCTAGTAAAGTAGTTGCTGCCTCTTCCATTGAGAGTTTCAAGCATAGGCTAGATAAGCATATGACTAATAAGGGGTGGATATAGAAAAAAGAAAATCTTATAACCAATACTAATTCATAATTTTTCCTTTTCAGGTTACACTGTGATAGTCTCTATTCTCCTTTCACACTTTCCTGTAAAATGTCCACGCCAGTTTTTCCATACTGCGTGGTGTTCTTTCTGACTTTTTCCTGCCGGCTTCGGCTGGAGGGTTTGGAGGGCGGGGGAGAGCCTTCTTCTTTGCTTTCCTTATTTCATTCTTGTAGTTCAGTTACTCTTCTAGGAGCTGCCTAGCATGGGCCAACCGGCCTACTGCAGTTATCCTCTCTTCTTATGTTCTTATGAGGGAATTGTCGTAAGTTTGGCTATGCATCTAAGGAAGTCCTGCCGTCGTATTTTGAAACTTTACTTGTTTATTTACTAATTTATTTTATGTTTTTTGTAAGACTGTTTGTTTATATGTTTAGATTAATTGTTTTGGTACCAAACAAATCACTTACCCAAACAAGAGTAAATATTAGCGTGGAAAATAGGGCAAAACAAAACCATTCTTGACTCCTATTAGCTTATGGTGACTTGATTATGGTACAAATTGGTTAAGATCTTTTATGAATTCCCACTTTGATTACATAAGAAGGTTGGGCCGAGCGTGATGGTGGGTACTGTGGCCGTATTTACAAAGGATCTTAAACCCTCTCAGTCTGATGTGTTTTATATTTTATTCTTGCAATTCCATGAGGTTTGATTTTTACTGACATTTTTCTTACTGAGGGGATTAGATTTTACTTAATTTGGGAGGGACGCCTTCATGTGGTGGCACCGCAATAACTGGGTGGCTCCACTGCCTGATCATTCAAACATCCCTCAGCTTCCTCCCTATCGCCCGAAAAGTGGATAGTGGACCGCAAGAGAAGGGCAACTTTAGCCTGCGGTCCACTGGGTACACACTCAAAGGAACCTGAGGCTACTGCCTATACTGCTACTTATATTAATACCACCACCACCAACTACTACTATTACTACTACTACTACTACCACTACTACTACTACTACTACTACTACTACTATCATTACTACAGAACCTTCTTAAGCTGAATAAAATCGTCTGGAAGCAACAAGAATAAAAAGATGCTGAGTCGAGTGATGGAGTTCCCATGATGAGCAAGTCTCTCCATAAGTCAAATATCATGGTTTATTTATTTATTTTTTCACTTTATTATTCACGTTGTTAGTCAAGGCGCCAGGAGGTTTAGTGAGTTAAGGCGTTTCAGTCGAATGAGAGATCTGTAAGCGTGTATACCTGACGGTCTGTTGGGATTTACTGCTCACATTATGCCACTCAGGGTCGAGAGAGGCTGGTCCCTCCCACCTCTACGATCCTGATAGGGCTAAAAAAAGGAATGGATGATGGACAGGTAGAGGTTATTCCCTCTGTTTAGTTTCAAAGTGTTTAGTAGTTACGTGATTATAATGAAAGCACAAACCAACCAGATATACGAGTAAAAGGCTCCTGGATTTTTCTTGAGTTTGTGTGTGTGTGTGTGTGTGTGTGTGTGTGTGTGTGTGTGTGTGTGTGTGTGTGTGTCCGTCCGTCCGTCCGTCTGTCTGTCTGTCTCTCAATCTCTCCGACTGTCTGTATCTACGAGTACCCGGTATCTGTCTATCCACCTACCTGTCTGTCTATCTATCTATCTATCTATCTATCATTCTATCTGTCTACCTGTTTATCCATCTATAGGAATGTTTATGTACAGTATATAGTGCCTTCGTCCATTTCCTCCTTATTTCAAGTAGACAAAAAAAAAAGACAACATTATAGCTCTACGTCCTTTTCACAACACTTCTTCGTTACTATATAGCATAAATTTCTAGCATCAACCCATAGTTACAACTCACTCTTCAAGATGGAGAAGTGGCAATAGAAGGAGTATAAAGTGAATATCCGAATGACTGTATACGAGAAACAAAATAATTTCTGATAGTGTTATGGTAAGTTGTTTATCCTTTAAGTTGGTTACGATCCTTGATAAATATGAACCCTGATGGAGAGCGAGGTGAAAATTCTCTGGTGGAGTGAACAAAGAGGAGAGGAGAGGAGGAGGAGGAGGAGGAGGAGGAGGAGGAGGAGGAGGAGGAGGAGGAGGAGGAGGAGGAGGAGGAGGAGGAGGAGGGGGAGGAGAAGAGTAAGGATAAGGAGGGAGATAACAGAATGGATGGGTGGATGGGTGGAGTAAGGGAGAAGGGATAGGAGTAGGAAGGAAGGGAGAAGGGAGAGAAGGTAGGGAATACAAAGGAGTTCAAAGGAAAACAAACAGCAACAGCCACCACTGGTCTTGCCGAGGCTGTTTTTTATAGGACGGTATAAATGAAGTAAATTTTTATGCGTTGAAGACAAGGAAGGAGGGAGAAGGGAACAGGAGTACGAATTGGGAGGAAGAGGGAAGAAGGAAGGAGGGAAAGAAGGAAGGATGGTGGGAAGAATGAGGGAACAAAAGGGAAGGAGCAAACAGTGGAGGAGAGATACGAAAGGAGGGAAGAAGAGAGATGAGTGGGTGGAAGGCAGAGAGGGAGAGGGAAGAAGGAAAGAAGCATAGAAGGAATGTCAGCAAGGATGAGGAGGCAGGAGGGAAGGAGCAAATACGGAGAGATACGAAAGGAGGGACGGAGGAGAGGAAGAGAGCCAGGGAGCATGTTGAAGGAGATGGAGGGCGGGAGCGAGAGAGGGCAGGGAGCAGAAGGCAGACAAGGAGAGAGGGATGATAGGTATGTACTGTAGGGAGGGAGGAAGGGAGAGTAGGTAGGTAGGGAGGGAGGGAGGATGGGGAGAGGAGGTAGGGAGGGTACGGAGAAAGGGGAGTAAGGTCAGAGAGGAAGGGAGGGACGTGGGCACGGTACGTAGAAAGGAGAGGAAGGGAGGGTTAAGGGAAGGAGAGGAGGAAAGGAAGAGAAGCAAGGGGAAGAAGAGAAGGAAAGGAAGGAGAGGAAGCGAAGGGAAGAAGGTGAAGTAAGGAAAGGAAATGGAATGGACGAGGGAAGGGAAGGAGGTGGAAAGGGAGAGTTAGTGTGAAGGTAGGGTAGGAGACAGTTAGGGAGGAGAGAAAGAAAGGGAGAAAAAAAGTGCGAGCAAGGAGAAGATGGGGAGGAGGGAGAGATGGAGAAATGTGAGAGGAAGGGAAGGAAAGGGGGGGGAAAGGATGGATGGATGGGAGAACGAAAGGGAAGGAAGAAAGGAAAGAGGGGATTGAAGGATGAGAGGGAGGAGTCGGAAGAGTAGGATGAAGAGAAAGAATGACAAGGAAGGGAAAAAGGAGGGAGGGAGGGGAGGGAAGGATAGCAGGGAGGTTGGAGGGATAGGCAGTGAGAGGGAGACGAGGATCCCGAAGGAGGGAGGGGGGAGGCAACTCTGGTTGGCGGGAGTGGGGTGTAAGGTCATGGATGAAGGGGGGGGGTGGAAGGGAGAGAGATGGAGGAGGTCGGAGGGAGGGGAATGGTAGATATGGGGGGAGGAGGGATGGAGGGAAGGTGATAGGTGGAGGAGGTTGGAGGGAGGAATGGGAGGTGATGGAGGGAGGAGGGAGGGGAAGGAAGAAGAGAGGAGAGACGTGGAGCAGGGTATGGGAGGACATGGAGGGGGGGGGCGAGAGGAATGACAAAAGTGATGAGGAAAGAGGACTAAATTAAATATATACAGGTAGATTTACCTCTGACCACAAGGATGGTGAAAAATAAAGAAGGAAATACTTGTTATACAAATGAGAATAACAGAATAAGAAGGAAATAACTAATGGGGAAGAAGAACAGGGCAAAGGAATGAAGAGAAAGCAAGTGAGGGAGAACAAGGTGGTTGAGAGAGAGAGAGAGAGAGAGAGAATATCCGAATAGGACACACCGCGCCATCTATTGAAAACACTCGGTACTAAGAAGCTCACTCAAAACGTTTTCTTTCATTACCACTTAATTTTCTTTCCTACTCGGGGAAACTAGTACATTTAATTAGTACACCAATAATTACGTGAAAATTGAAGGTCCCTCCAATGACGTGGGTAACATAAACTAATGAAGCTTTTGACGTTTTTATAAGTTAAAAGAATAATGCCGATGAAGAAATGTGCATAATTTTAGTGAATGACACGTAAATATATTGCTTTTTTGCCTAGATAGCCTAAAATATACCTTTGACTTGTATTATCTAAAAAACATTAAAATCGCCTCTACAGAAACTATGTAATCTAGAATAATAATGAATAATTTTTTACCATTAGGAATATATGATAGTGTTTTTTTGCATAGACTTCCGATTTCTATTTCCGTATTCCCTAAAAAACTAAGAGAAAACGGAATGTCAAGCTTTCTTTTGCGAGTTCGTCCCGTTGAGATCCTTCGCCACTCCCTCATCAAACCTGCTTTACTTCCTAACCTGGAGCTTTATTTCCTGGTCTAATACTGTCTAATCCTTTCTAACACCTTTCCGCAACCACCAAGAAACACTAATTTTATCTGACTCTGAATATATAGAAAGTCACACTAAAACATTTCTAGCGCATCGAATTATCTAGGATGGCGAAAAATCCAGACTGAGATACACAGGAAGCGAGAGACAGAAAGAGGGAAGCAAAAGACAAAGTGAGAGAGAGAGAGAGAGAGAGAGAGAGAGAGAGAGAGAATGGTCCACCAGAAACAAACAAATAAAAACTTATTGCTGCTAATCCTTTCAGTACATTTGAATTCTATCAGTATTCTTGCAGCCTCCAGACGATTTTAGTCAGCTCTGGAAAGACCTCTCGTACTCGCAGGGTTAATAAAAGCAATATCTGTTTTTAATCTGAGTATTTACCATTCAGCACAAGTCCCTGCACTCTGGGGAACGTTGTCGCTGGAGGCCAAGCAGGGAGGGGCCATGAGAGTAAAGGGCTATATTGATGCATACATAGGAAAAAAAAATAATTACAGATTAGTTACAAACATAAGGAAACAGAAAACTCCTCCAGTTCCAAAAGTCTCCCCGAAAATCGCCTAGAAACAATAGAAGTAACTATAATCATAAAGTTGTTCAAAAAGGTTAAATATTGAAATCAGTTACAATCAGAACCCGTATTCACAAAGAAAACTTAGGATCGACTACTGTTTGTTATTTAGAATATAAGACCCGTAGTCAGGGAGGGGGGGAGGCCGAGAAAGTCAGAGGACCCCCCCCCCTCCACTTGCCTAAAGGTTTATTTTCTCACGATTTATTTTTTAACAGCAGTGCAAAAAGAATCACTCTCCGTTGTCCAAAAGATTTGCGTTGCTCCTCAGTGTCGCTCATGCATACATCTAGGCCCCCATAGCAAGCATCAAGCAGACGTTTGACCCGCCGGCTGCTATGCGTGTCCAGGTTCAGCAAAAAACGACTCCCCGCCCCCTCCCCTTCGAAAAGTCTGGCTTGGGGCCTGTACTTTTAAATTAATCACACTTTCCTTCACTTCCCAGTCAAGTCTTCAGAATTCCCAACTCCTTCCCACAGCCTAAACCATCAGCAACAAATCACCACATCAACGCCCGTACGAACAGCAATAGAATGACAAAATATACACACCCCTTTATACTCTCCTGAAACGATTGAGGGTGGCAGGGAAAAATTACATAGTGCATAAAAAAGGCTTGTAAATTGGAAAGGAGAGGGTGAATGAGTAATGTAGGAAATTCACGGTGCTGCTGTCGGCTACTCTCCTGGTTCTGTCAGCTCATCTTTGTCTGGGAAAAATGTTAATATCAATGAACCAAGAGCTGGATTTTGATATAATGGATACAAGTGCGCGCGCGCGCGCGTGTGCGTGCGTGCGTGCGTGCTTGTGTGTGTGTGTGTGTGTGTGTGTGTGTGTGTGTTTATAGTGAGTAATTACGATCAAAAATTAAGTTATGGAATAATATACTCGTCCCCCATATATTTCGTCGGTTTTCCTTTATGTTACGTATATCAACACAGTTCTTCAACTGATCCTAGACAGAAAAAGATAATTTGATCAAGAAGTATAAATGACTTCAAAAAGATAACGTAACTAACGCATGTACACCTGAAAGCACTAATTTCTCCCTCCTTGTAGCCGGAGTCGCGACTAGTCAGCGGTGGCTCAATCGGTAGAAAGGTGGCCTGCAGTCCTTACGGACCCAGGTTCGAATCCCGCCTGGGGCAGGGAACAGTTTAAGGATTTGAATTTCATTAATCAGGCTTTACTGATCTACCAGAAGACCCGCCGACATGTCGTAAAAATACCCCCGCTAATACCAATACACCAGTCCTGTATGAGACAGCCCTAGCATGTATTCAATATGGACGGTGGGTGTTAGCGCCGAAGTGGTGACATGTAGAGGTGTATGGTATGTAGGAGGACTGCTGGGCCTTGATAGCAGGCTGTGAAGCCTATGCCCAGAGTCGGACACATAAAAAAAAAAAAAAAACAGGCGATCGAACACCCCACACTCACCTCCCTGACCCCAACCCCAGTCTAAACGTTGTTGAATAGATGTGGAACGGCCAGAGCTAGGGATGTTATAATGTGACATGACTGTTTTTATAGACACGAAAACCAGTAGGGGTAAGTATATACAGGTATTTAATGTGTGCTGTTATCCATAACATATGAGAAAGGCACGAAAATGAAAGACCTACAATGTATTGTTATTGTCTATATACTTATGTCCTACATTGTAATGTCACAAATACTTATAGCATGGTGGACAAGATGTGTTGAAAGATATGGTGTTTTTTCTCATCCATTCTCGCCCCCACCTCCATCACCCTTCTCTCTGGGTTTCTGTCTCTACCGAACGTCTCTCTTACCCTCTCGTCCTCCACTCCCGCCCTTTGTTAACCAACGTAAGATAATGAAATTATCCGTCAGGTATTGATCATATTAATATTACCATACACTTCCGTATTAAACACCAACATATCAATAACACACAATACTTCGGGTTACCTGCCAACTATTTCATCCTGTTGTAAGCTGTTTCATGACATACCCAATGGAAGTTGGACCTTGTGTTACAAGGACATACGGTTGTTTTTCGTTAACACAGGTTGTGTGGTTTTTGGACACCCATTAATTCATATAAACGTGGCAATTTAGGCCATACATTATAAACACATAAGGTCTAAATGTCATTATTGAATGAAAGGAACGAATCAGGGATCGGCTCTGACGAACCACAAGCTCTCTGCTTTAACGAAAATATTTCGACTTCCTGTCACAACAGTGACACAGTATCATTATGTATACAATTGAGTGTGGGTCAGCTGTATACATAATGACATAGTGTCACTGTAGTAACAAGAGGTCGGAATATTTTCGTTAGAGCGAAGAGTTTGTGGTTCATCAGAGCCGATACCTGATTCGTTTCGTTCATTCAATAATGACGGGAACAAAAGCCTTCCATGTTTTTAATGTAAGGCTTAAATTGCCAATTTAACATGAATTACTGGACGTCCAACACCACACAGCCTGTGTTAACGATAAACAGCCATATGTCCTTGTAATACAAGGTCCGACTTGCAGTGGGGATGTCACGTGACAGCTTACAGCAGGATGAAATAATTGGCAGGTATACCGAAGTATTGTATATTATTGATTTGTTGGTGTCTAATACAGAGGTGTATGATAATTATGATAATAGCTGACAGATCATTTCATCATTATCTTAGTTTATGTTGGTTAACAAAGGGTAAGAGAGGGTGTGAGAGACGTTTGGTGGGGACGGGAGCTCAGAGAGTAGGGTGGTGGAGGTGATAGAAGGAATGGATGATAAAAGCCATCATATCTTTCAACAGATGTAGTTCCCTATACTATAATTGTAACATAATTTAGGATGTAATACTGTAGGTCTTTCATTTTCGTGCCTTTCTCATATGTTGCTGATAGCACATACATTAAATGCCTTCATATACCTACCTCTACTGGTTTTGATTGTCTATAAAAACAATCAGGTCACATTATAACATCACCAGCTTTAGCCGTTCCACATCTATCCAACAACGTTTACACTGGGGTCGGGGTCGGGGAGGGGGGTGTGGGGTGTTCGATCGCCTGGTTGCTCACTGGCTGCGACTCCAGCTACAAGGGGGGAGAAATTAGTGCTTTCGGGTGCACTATCCGAGATTCAGAGTTATGTTCTTAACCAATGACCCAAGTCTTGCCCAAGTTCTCTGACGCCGCCTTCCCAAACATAAACAAACGTGACGTCACAGGGGAAGCACCTCAGTACTGAAAATCCACTGCGCATGACGTCATTTATTTCCATTCACGATGGTTCCTTTACGTCCGCTCATCTCCTACGTCATATTATACTTCCGCCCATTTACTTCTTATTACATTTCGATTGTGTGTGTGTGTGTGTGTGTGTGTGTGTGTGTGGATAGTATTGTAGACTTCTCTATATGTGCTTGCCCATAAACAACGCAACTTTCTTCCTATCTAAGAAATACCACCCCATTTTAAAGGGAAAAAAAAATCCCTTCAATACTCCGGTGTGACCAAATAATATTCAGTTAACCCAGGATAATTGTTGGAAGCGACAAAAACAAAACAAAACAAAACAAAACGAAAAACAAATCTCGTGTTTCTTTTAGACATGTACCAGGCTATGATCAGTAACAGTTATGAGGCTGACTGTGAATCAAAGTATGGTAAGAGAGTGAATGGAATTTTTCTGTTTCCATTCCATATAGCCTACATGAGGAATATAAAATGATGATGATGATGATGATGATGATTTTATTTATTTATTTATTTACTCATTATGGAATACAGAAGACACTATTTAAGTTGGTCCAGCATGTTTTGCAGCCTCCATTCTGAACCAAGCTACAATGAAAGCCAGTTAAATATGAATTACGATATTTAATCTACCAGTAAACATAAAAAAAAAAAAAAATGGTATGGAGGCCTTTCCACAACGTAGCTACAAAATTTAAAAGGTAAGGTTACATGGGCATATCTCATACTGGTTAGCTATTTTTTCTATTATTTAGGTCCTTGAGAAGAGAGAGAGAGAGAGAGAGAGAGAGAGAGAGAGAGAGAGAGAGAGAGAGAGAGAGAGAGAGAGAGAGAGAGAGAGAGAGAGGGGATGTGTTGGTAGGGATGGAGGTACAGTGATAAATCTGTTGACTTTAATGCCATTCATCTGAGAACAGGAATATTTTTGTGCTTTACGCATGACACCTCCAGACGATTTTCTTCAGCTAGGAATGTACGGTACTCAGAAATAAAGGGGCTACGCACAATACTGATAAATTATCCCTTTGCTGAAAAAAATCGTCTGAAGCTAGAAAGAAATTAAAGAACATGTGGCGTTAAGGGATAAAAATTACCTGTGAAGAGCAAGTGCAGGGTAGTTCGAAAATCACGGCTCAGTTTGCTGGTGTGGCCGTGTAGTAGTGGGAGTAGGAAATGAGTACACGATGCAGGATAATTGATAAATCTGACTGAGCCGTTCCCGCAACACGCAAGAAGTCGCCTAGGGGAGAGGAAGACGAGTGTTATTGATAGATCGCCCTGTATGCTGCGTTGTGTCCCTGGGGTAGGTCGCCTGGTGGTCTAGTGGTCAGGGGGGCCAGCCGAATTGATAAGCCTTGTCATGCACGCGTAAAGTCGAGGCTCCTAGAGGCCGTGGAGGTTTTAAGTTTATGCACCATTAGGTTTTAAGTTTATGTGGTAATTCTTTTGGCTGGGATATTTTTCTAAGCACTTTATGATATTTTGCAAACACTTTCGACCTGTTTTTACGTTCTCTCTCTCTCTCTCTGTCTCTGTCTCTCACACACACACACACACACACACACACACACACACACACACACACACACACACACACACACACACACAGAAAACCCCCATAAACACACTCGCGAAACGAATAAAAACACAAACATCGCCACAGCCACCAAGTACAGTACAGAAAAAAAAAAAAGTAAATTACCATCAGGAACTTCCTTCCACGCCAACCTTACAAAGAGAAAAAAAGAGACAGAGAGAAAAAAGAAATCTAAATCTACACGGACGAAGCAAATTATACTTGAAATTTTAGGCTAGTTAGTAGTCATTAGAGGGGAAGATAATTATAGCATATAATTTATGGGGAGACATTTAATCATAGGAGCAGGTGCACTCCATCATGTATCACCTGATGGGCAATTATAGACAGGGGAAATGTATGGAAATGGTGATGAGAGAGAGAGAGAGAGAGAGAGAGAGAGAGAGAGAGAGAGAGAATGGATGGGAGTGTGTAACTATGGTGTAACAGAGAGAATGGATGCGCACAGACAAGAGGCTGACTAAAGCGGAAAGAGGTGGGGATGCAACACACACACACACACACACACACACACACACACACACACACGACTGATATAAAACGACAGAGGAGAGAAAAAATTCTTATAAAATGAAACAGACAGACTGATAACCAGACGGTGAGTGAGTGGCGGACAGAAAGGCAAGCCGATGAAGAGAAAGAGACAGAAGGAGAGACAGACAAGCAGACAGAAACGATAGACATCCAGACAAGGGATACATAGAAAAAAAAAACAGCAGGAAGGCAAAGTCACACTGGAATGACACACATCAGGCTGAGATGCTGACACAGAGACATCACACAGAAAAATTAAGGCAGATAAAATTTGTTGACAGTAGTGAGAAACTTACTGTTAACCTGATACAAACAGATAGACACTCAGAAAGACGCACACATAGACAGACAGATAGACAAACATATAAAAGAGGGAGGGAATGCCAGGGATAGCCAGCCAAAAATAATACAGGAACAAACAAAGATCTAAAAACAAACACAGATAGAGAGATATACGGTACTAAAAGGAGACAGAAGGAAAAAAAGATAAGACACAACTCTAGACAGAAAGATGATTGAAAACAGACAAACTGAAACTGTTCGCTTGTAGACAGAGAGGTGACACGTAGCCATAAAACACTATGACGTCTTTAGGAAATCCTTATCATACTCTCTCTCTCTCTCTCTCTCTCTCTCTCTCTCTCTCTCTCTCTCTCGAGCAACATTCTAGAGATTCCTAGCATTTTTTTTTTTCCATCTAAAAATTCGTCGGTTCGAGCAAAACTATAGTATCAAAAGAAAATAATGTTACATTCAAACAAATCAATTTTCATATCTCAATTCCTAATATTAACACGATTAAGTTCACGGTTATTATTAGCATACGTAAAATAGAAGCTTGACAGATCATAGTTACCATGTTTAGGATGTTGATTTCTTTTTCTTTTTAATATATTTATTTCTTCTGTCAAGTTTGGTTTACTTCCCATGGTCCCTAGTCTTTCCCCAGGCAAGACGATGCCTCCTGAGGATAACCACAAACAAACAAACACATAAAGAAATAAAAATAAGATAACGAATAATAAAATAAGCCTTTCACATCATATCACTTGAAAAATAGCAAATAAAAATAATAAACATGATAAAAATAACGAATAGGAGTAAAAAAAAAAAAAAACCCTTTCACATCACACTTATAAACTCTGATCAGAGAGGTCATACCTCCGCCGACACCAATATAATTTCCGATTTATAAACCAAACTCCATCTGATGTAACTGGCGGAGGTAATTAATTCTACGGTTTAGTTTGCTCCCGTTACACAATTCAGAGAAGGCATACCTCCGCCGACGCCAATAAAACTTATGATTTATTCCTGCATCCTATATGACTCGCCTCAGAATCTAATCACCTCTTCCTTGACCCAGTGCCCACCTGTTGACCAGATATTATTGAACTCTGGCAACAACTTTTTGAGATATCTTGTCCAGAGAGAGAGAGAGAGAGAGAGAGAGAATGATGAAATTTGGCGGGGATACGTTTAACATGCAAACACCATGACTAGGAAGAAACCGTAACAAACTCTCCGTGCCAGTTTAGTCAAGACTACGGTAGTGCACTGTTGTGATCTTTAATTCGTTGACACTTCCCTTTAGGCTGTGGCAAAGGAGGGTGTAGCATGAGAGTTCAAAGTGACAGCAATGTGAGTTCAAAGTGACAGTAATGTGAGTTTAAATTAAACAGTAATACGAGTTCAAAGTGACAGCAATGTGATTTCAAGGTACAGCAATGTGAGTTCAAAGTGACAGCAATGTGAGTTCAAAGTGACAGCAGTGTGAGTTTAAAGTGACAGTAATGTGAGTTCAAGGTACAGCAATGTGAGTTCAAAGTGACAGCAGTGTGAGTTCAAAGTGACAGCAATGTGAGTTCAAAATGACAGCAGTGTGAGTTCAAAGTGACAGCAATGTGAGTTCAAAATGCCAGCAGTGTGAGTTCAAAGTGACAGCAATGTGAGTTCAAAACGACAACAATGTGAATTCAAAATTAAAGCCATGTGAGGCACACAACAAAAGTGTGAGGGAAGGAAGGATGCTCTCTTGTCGTTCGTGTAGTAGTAGTAGTAGTAGTAGTAGTTGTTGTTGTTATTGTTGCCCCAGGTTCATCAGAAACGCGAACCCGGTGGACTGCAGGCTGGAGTTGCCCTTCTCCGGCAGTCCACAACCCTCCTTTCGGGAGACGTTCGGGGAGGAATGAGAGATATGACATGCAGGACACAATGCTGCAATTAACAGCATTTCTTTTTACTGTTAAAGTGTGCAATCCCAGCAACATTCCTTATTACAAGGTAAATAACAATGAGCCGTGATTTCGTTGACAAAATTCCTTCAGAGCGACGACACCACTTTCTTTCTTCTTTTTTCTCTCTGTTTTCTACTTATTCAGCCTACGATTATCCTCAGCTTAGGGGATTTTTTGGGGGGGTAAAGTAAAGGCGTTGACTGAGGCTGCCTCTAACCCCACTGACTTACATCTCTCTCTCATAAGCTAAGTAAAATCACCTGGAAGTAGCGAGAATAAACTGATAAAGAAGTCAGGGTAGTGAAAGAGTCAAGACACTTCCTGGCATCTCTTCCTTGGTGTCTGACTTCGCCTGTTCCACCTTAATCATATCCTCGTATATTACTTATATTTCTAAATGTTAACAAAACTTGTATCAATAATAAAGTATAAAAGTATGGAAGTATTTTATGGATGTTTACTCAAATTATACAACTGAGGTAGAGGTGCCTCTAAATCTCCATGCATCCTATTTATACTTTCTTCATTACTACACAGTCTGCCTCAATAACATATCAAATAATTAAAAAAAAAATCGCTATGGTAGAGGTAATGGATAATCCCTGTAGGCAAAGAAAATTCAACCCTTTATCGATGTTCTTGTACGGCCCTATATCGTTGTGTTTCTACTGTACTGTACACGTGTGAACTGAGATTCTTGATCATCCACCTACCATCCACTCATAGGGTAATGCTCGGATTTGTAATTTTTGCTACAGAAACTATGAGAGAGAGAGAGAGAGAGAGAGAGAGAGAGAGAGAGAGAGAGAGAGAGAGAGAGAGAGAGAGAGAGAGAGAGAGAGAGAGAGAGAGAGAGAGAGAGAGAGAGAGGAAGATAACGTGAGATAGCTAGTATTATACTTGTTCTAAATCAATCTTTGGAAAATAAATGCTCATCAATGTACATGTTCTCTTGGGACATGCAGAAGGGTTAAAATGATATGAATGTATAGTACTCTCTCTCTCTCTCTCTCTGGGGATTCCTTATGAGTGGCATCCTGTTTTTAAGGAGAGCAAACTGTGAATAAAAAACGTTATGTAAAGGATATGTAGTCTAAGTATGTATGTATGTGTATATATGTATGTATGAATGAATGTATGTATGTATGTGCGTCTGGACTGAATGATGAATGGATTTGTATAAAAGGGTATTGTAGCGGTCAAATGAGAGAGAGAGAGAGAGAGAGAGAGAGAGAGAGAGAGAGAGAGAGAGAGAGAGAGAGAGAGAGAGAGAGAGAGAGAGAGAGAGAGAGTGACAGGCTTTCCTCTTAACATTTCACAAATATCACACTGACATCGTCTTGAAAGATGTGACATTCTCTTAGTTGTCGTTATTGTTGTTGTTGTTGTTGTTGCCCTATGTTCATCTAAAAGAGGGACCCAGTGGAGTGCAGGCTGAAGTTACCCATCTTTTATAGTTCATCATCCTACTTTTGATTGATAGGGAAGGAGTTGAGGGACGTTTGTTTCACCAGGCAGTTAGGCCGCCCGGTTATGTCGATGCCACCACACGCAGGAGTGTTTTGGAGCAATGACATTCTCGACGTACATCAATGAGACAAGTGCTGTGATTTGAATGGCCAGCGTTATTATTGTTGTTACTTTTGTCGTGACCCTAGACTCAATAAAAATCTGAACCCAGTGGACTGCAGGCTATGTAGGATGTTGAATATATTAAATTACTTAGGAATGAACGAAAATTTATAATTCCAGTCAATAGTTCTTTTATGCTCTCTGCAGGCGATGTGGAGGGACGCCTTCATGTGGTGACACTGATATAACTAGGGGGTGGAGCTGCCGGATGTACAAGCGTTCCTCAGATCCCTCCTGGTACCCCTACAAGGAGGGTAGTAGGGTGGAGGGGAGGAGCAGCTTCAGCCTGTTGTCCACTGGGTTCACATTCAGACGACCCTGAGGTTGGAACTACAATATCTATAACTCGACATCTTTATTATTGTTATTATTATTATTATTATTATAATTATTATTCACTCTCATCTTAAATGTCGGGACCAACTGCCTAGCCCCTGGCTCCTACGCTCCTCATGGGGCAATGTAGGATTGGATGATGGATAGATGGATGGATAATTATTATTAGTGTTCTTATTATTTTAGTGTTATTATTATTATTATTATTATTATTATTATTATTATCCTAATGATTGATGGATTGATAGATATACATAGATAGATAGATAGATAGATAGATAGATATAGACAGATAGATTGTCAGATGGGTAAAGAGAGACAAATAGATAAAAATCACTACCGGTACACTAAAAGAACTAGAAACCTTTTTAGGCAACTGTACATCCGAAGAGATAGACTGTTCGTAAGTTTTTTTTTTTCTCTCACAAATAATCACACCAACAGTATGAAAAAAAAGGTAGAAATATTTTGAGACTCATCTATTATTTAAAAAGAAGGCGGCGGTGCTGAAGTGGGGCGCCCTCCGGTGGCGGCACCGATATAACTGGGCGGTGGAGTTGCCTGGTTACACAAACGCCCCTCACTTCACTCCCTATCCCTTAAAAGAAGAATGATGTACCGCAGGAAAAGGGAATCATCAGCCTTTAGTCCAATGGGTTCACGTCAGTCTGGGACCACCACCACCACCACCACCACCACCATCACCAACACCTCCACTACCACCACCACCAGCAGCATCACAACAACAACAACAACAAAGAGGACGGCTTGAGTTTTTTTTGTCGCCTGTACATCCGATGCGATAGATGGTTTGTGACAGAAGGGGTGTTTTTTCTCACAAATAATGTTTTCTCTCACCGAACTGACGCACGAGGAGACATACATATCTACGGTATTGTTCCCGTCATGTACTTAACTTCCGATAGTTGTAGATGCAGTTTTGTACTGTATTCTTACTAGTGCTTGACGAATTTATTGAAATGATGATGATGATGATGATGATGATGACAGTAATCATAATAATAATAATAATAATAATAATAAATAAAAATAATAATAATAATAATAATAATAATAACAAAACCAATAATGATATCTCATGACCGGTATATATATATATATATATATATATATATATATATATATATATATATATACTTTATTATCTGTTGTAGCTAACACCGGGTGATTTTATTGAGCTAAAAGTGAGCCATAGGAGCCGGAAAGCACATTAACTCCTCTCATAGTCGGAACAAATCTAGTACTCTGTTCTCATGTTAGATGATTTTATTCAGCTGATGACGTAAAAAAATTGTAAAAAAAAAAAATCCGAAACAATATTCTTCACTGTTATCTTATTTTCAGATTTAATTTGGAGAGACTTCGATTTGGAGAGGTTAGATATTGATTGTTATCCCCTGTGTTGGAAAGGGACGCCCTCATGTGGTGGCAGTGGTATGACTAGGCGGTGGAGCTGCCCAGTTATACAAGCGTCTGTCAGTTCCCTCTCTATCTTCCGAATGGAGGATGGTAGACTGAGGAAGAATAGAACTTTAACTCGCAGTCTATGGGGTTCACGTTCAGATAAGCCCGGAATTGAAACGAAGAAGAACAACGACTACTACAACTACTGCTTCTACTACTAGTACTACTACTACTACTACTATCCCTTCACTACGGGAGATCTACCAGAGTTGAATAAAATCGTCTGGAGGTAGCAAGAATAATCACTAATTCACATCCTCAAACTGAGAGCCATATTATAAGTGGAGTAGGAGGCTTTTTAACACCTCTCCCCAAGCGGTTAATTCTTCATATTACACTTAATCGTTCTTTTTAATGCTGTTAATATATTTTTAGTGTCGCCATCTTTTTCAGTGCTAACATACGAGAGGATAATGAAGTGCTCCATGATGAATAAATCGCTAAGGAAGAGGTGTTACGGAAACTCCTTACACTGACCAGAATACGGCTGGAAGTGTGTCCTGCCTCTGAAAATACAACTTAGTGGACCTGATCTCTAAATTCTCCTAAGATTATTTAAGCATATGATTGCTTAGATAGGCTTCTCTTAACTCACAGGCCAACCAGTCACAATATTTATAAACTATCCTAAAGCTTAGTATATATTTGCTTGTGTATACTTTTGTCTTAACTCACATCTACCAATCAATCACCATATCTGTAAACTCTCTAAGACTGTTTATATATTTCCTTGAGTATACTTTTGTCTTAACTCACACATCTACCAGTCATTCACCGCATCTATAAACTCCCCTTGGCTTAAGTTCTATTTGTAAACTGCTTGTATAAATATATACGTTTTTCTTAGCTCTCACATCTACCAGTCACCTCATAGTCTAATAATTGAAGTGTATATTAAAGTTTATATTAAAATGATAAAATACGAGACCTAAAAGGATCTGTGGTTGTAATTAAGTGTTGTACCTACTTTCTTGTAAAAAAAAATGGGCTCACACTCCAATTAAAGTGGACATTAAAGTGGTAATACACTGTAGTGGACAAAAAAAAAAAAAAGTCTTTCTTCTACTGTAAACACTGGATTGGACGTGTTTATAAGTTGCAATACTCGAAAAACTAAATTATCTATGGCAGTAGTGGACAAATAAGGTGACTTTCTTCTGTAAACACTGGATTGGATGTTATTATAAGCGGCAGTATGCGAAAAAGTAAATTATCTGTAACTGTAGTAAACTTCGAGACTTTCCTTACTAAACACATTGGATTGAATGCCTTTATAGGAGAAAACAAAATGATCTGTGATTATAATGGACAAATAAGGATATTCTTTGACTGTAAACATTAGATAAGATGCCTTTTATATTGGACCTTATGACGCGGGACTCCCCACTACGCGTTTCCTTCCACCCCTGATAATGAGGTGGTAAACAGGTGCCCGAGTAAACATGAATGGACGCTCTCTCTCTCTCTCTCTCTCTCTCTCTCTCTCTCTCTCTCTCTCTCTCTCTCTCTCTCTCTCGGTTGTAGCGCGTTTCTCCTAACATAACGACGATCCCTAACCCAATTTAGCTCATATGGGCCAAGTGTGGCCAGACTGGAAGGTCGATTTGACTAGTAACCAAGGAGTCATTTCTACCTCATAACTAAGGCTCATTAAATTCCATGCAACCACGACTGCAGTTAGAGAATAAATCAGGCCTTCCCAATACTTTTCTATTCAGTAAAGCTCCTTTCGTGGACAGCTGTTCTCGTCAGCCTGAGTGGAGTTTATTGCTGTGCATTGTGTAGAATAAATCGCTTAGGAACAGGTGCTACGAAATATCCAAAGTCACTTAGAATACATCCCAGTTAACTACAACACGTACAGTACACTCGCCAACAAGAGAACCATATCGATTATACAGTATCTATTCGTGTTTTTTTTCGTTTCGTTAATTTACTTTCTCAACTACATTCCTAACTACAAGAACACCATAACATCCTGACCAGTAATTCCTTGAGTTACCGCACTTGCCTAACTTAACCCTTTAACGTCCAGCGTCCTCAGTATAGGACGGAACTGGGCATTTTCAAAATTTAATAAAGTCGGGAACCCCGGGGTAGGGACCTATTAGCTTCTCGACTATGAGCCGACAGGCGAAGGGCGGTACGCCTAGCACCCTTCCAGCAAAATCCCTCGCACATGAAATCTGGGAGTCAGTGGGTTAACTACTTACTGAACTAGAAAAAAATTATTATAAATTTCTCGTGTATTTTTTTTTTTTTTTTCATTTGCCTTCCTAACCACCAATAGGGAGATCATGTGTTATTCGCTTATCCACTCGCCAACCTACCACCCTACCTACCTACTGACGCCATGACATCTTTGCCTGTAATTCTTTTTCATTTGCCTACCATCCTACCTAACTACAAGAGTATATCATCCCTATAATTCTCCTTTTATTTTACTTTACCCACCTGCTTAACTACTTTCTTTAATTACCTACCTACTGACTTACAGGAACATCGATAAATCTCGTATTTCCTTCCTTCCGCCTAACTACCTTCCTTCTCACACTTACCTATTTACCTGCCTACAGAAACATCACTATGTCTTATCAAGTGTTCCTTCAGTTACCAGACTACAAGAACATGATAATTAACGTGTATTTCCCTCCTTCGCCTCTACTATTACCTGCCTTCTACATGGATTCCAGTAACATGATCGCGTGTGATACCTTCCCTCCCTTTCTGTTTAAGAATGTAAGGGCATCATAACATCCTGAGTTATAGTTATTCTCTCACACAGTAACTTACTAACTATAACACGCCTGCTCTAACCTGACAAAGATCCCTGGCCCCCATCCGCTCAATTGTTGGCCAAATGTAGTAATGCTGGAGGTTTTTTATGCTTAGTAACAAAGGCGAGTCATTCCTATCGCGTAACAAAGGCTCATCAAATTTCATGCAACCACGACTAAGTATTCAAAGCGAGGGAGTGGACCAGTTCCGTCAGATAAGAACAAACCGTCTATAATAATTACATAGTCATCATGACGACAACGTGTAATTCCTACTTTCACTTACCGATACCTTTTAGTTACTCCTACATCGCTTTGGCTAGTTCAGTGTCACCTTCACGCCTACCTCCGGTCACACAAGTCTTGATTTCACTGCCACTCTTCCTGTTCTTCTCTTAACACTCGCAAAAACACACAGGAAAAAAAAAAAAAAAAAAGATCTCAAACACACCCGGACTCAAACTAGGCACGAGAGGGAAGCCGATCACTACCCCAGCAACAGCAGCCCATAGCCGGCGTTCTTACCCTATCAGTTGCCATTTCTTGTCTAACTTATTAAACACAGCGTAATAACCAATGCCATCCTTGCCTTTACTGACTCCACACTCCCAGAATTTAATCTTCCTCACAGTCTACCCTAATTTGACCAGAGATGCCCGGTATTAGTTGATTAAAAAAATGTATTAGATATTTATTTGCGACAACCAAGTACCGGGTACATTTTTCACACCTCACCACAACCCCCCAAATAGCCGATGATGCCAAATCTCCCAACAATTACTAATTTTAACCCTCTAATGACACATCAGTAACTGGGATGCATATTTACATCTTTTGGTTCATTAGTCCTTCAGATAATGACGGATACGTGATAGAATAGGAATCAAACGTCTGGGGGAATGTTTCCTCAGCCTGTTTGTAAAACTTGTCTGGCCATTTCCAAGCAGGGATCCAAATCTCACGCAACTTACCCCAACCATCATACCTACTCCCCTCCTGACCCCTTCTCCTTCCACCCTTTCCCCTATTTTGTTTTCTTCCCCCCTCTCTCCTCTACTGCTATGTCTCCCGACCCCTTCTTCTTCCACACCCACACGTCCCCTCCCTTCCTCTTCTCCCTCCAGTTCCCCCCTCTCCTCCCAACATCCTTCCACCCCATTATGTCAGCTACGTCTGCGCAGTACCACTCTTATGATGCTGGGGATCGAAATGCGCCATGTTTTTAAATGTGCAGAGTTAAGAATGATTAAATATTTAACCTAAGAAACTGTGAAATGATTTAATGTGGCTGTTGTGTATTATTGGATTCTGGTCATTTCTCGTAGCCATATTTTTACTGTTATCTCCCTTTACCCTTCCTCCTCCTTTCCCTCTCCTCTTTGCCTTCTTTCCACCTTCTGCTTCTTCTCCCAAACACTTTAAGCATGTGGAACAGGTTAACCCCCATCTCTCTCTCTCTCTCTCTCTCTCTCTCTCTCTCTCTCTCTCTGCCACACCACACACTTGGTCACACCTCACACTAATACACCATACCACACCACTCGTGCCACATTATACCACACTATACACCACCACACCTTACCTTGCCTCACTTCACAACCACGTCACTTATTACCCTACAAAACCATAGCATTCACTGCCACATCATACAGCATAATACACCTCACACTGGTACCCCCCCCCCACAAAAAAAAGTCACACCTTGTTCTACCAATTATCCCACCACTCACTGCCACACCTTGCTACACCACCACATCAAAACCACATCGCTCACTGCCACACCGTACCACACTACACAATAAGAACTCACACTGTAATATCTCACACTGCAATACTTTATACCGCTGCACCATTCCTCACCACCTACAGCCACACAATTTCACACCACGCACAACTATATCGTATCACCAGACGATTTTATTCATGTTAAGAAGAATATCTGTCAGGTAAATGGTTCATGAAGACAGTTATCTCACGCGTCCAGTTGGAAATATCTCGAAGCTGAATATATTCGTATAAAAGTAGCGAGAATATAACAAAATACATTCTCGGAGTGATTATGCAGTGGAACATTACTATAGTCTACTTATTTTACTTTGGCAAAAAAACAAGTCTTTTGATTTTGAATGCTGTGTTGTAACAATGAATCAACACAACAATATGACGCTGCTTACGGAAAGATGCTCCTGAAAGGATGTGGAACCATAGCATAGTATTTTCCTGCCACTGAGCGACGTGAAATAAGCCGTAAAAGGACGAAAAACTGGGTCATGTTAAAGTGAAAAGAGTAAAGTAAGAATGTTATCTGCCAAGTCCGGAAACAAACAACCCCTTAGTTCCGATAATAACCTCCTGCTCTTTCTCCTCAGTCTCATTCTCATTCTCATTCTAATTCTTTTTCTTCGTATTACCTTAATATTGCTATTATTAATATTATTGTTATTATTATTGTTATTGTTATTATTATTATTATTATTATTATTATTATTAATATTATTATTACTATTATCATTATTATTATTATTATTATTATTATTATTATTATTAATTATTATTATTATTATTATTATTATTATTATTATTATTATTATTATTATTATTATTATTATTACTATTGTCATTACACCTACCACCCGACTACATCATCATAACATAGGGGTGCTCATCGCTCTCTGTTAAAAGGCTGTGTTTATCATTCACTAATATTTACCGACTAAATTTTCCAAGGACAATGTAACTCAGGCACTCTAACGCCGCTATACTCATGTTACTCCAAGTTGGCTTAAAACTGTCATCTCTTCGTTTATGAGGTTATGGGATGAGATTAGTGCCTGAACATGTGCTAGTCACGAAGGGGTGCTGTGGAAAGGATGCACTGCTTGAAGAAGTGATATGGAATGGGTGTAGGGCTATACTATTTCTTCAGCTGATGTGCTACGTGACGTAAGCTGCAAAAGGACGAATATCTTGGCCAAGTTAAGGTGGAAGTACTACAAACAGGCCATTCACTGCTCTATCTCATGGTCCTCCTTTCACTGACCACAAAAACAGTGATCTATGCGCATCATGAAAAAATATATAAAAAAATCACTGCTTAAAATTTGACACTTCTATTTTATGAAGCATATAAAAAGGAGTATATTATTTTGGTTTACGGAAAAGGACCGGAAAGAAGTTGCTGGGAGACCATTATATATTTTTGACCAGCGGAACTCTACTTAGGTGCCCCTTGTTCAGGAGAAATCCAACGAAATGACGGGGTTAAGTTTCGCAGAATTAACGAGGGGGTATCTGTCTATCTATCTATTAATCTATCTATATGTATCTGTACCCATATCTATCTTTACCAATTATATCTCCATCTATCTATCTATCTATCTATCCCTCTATATATGTCTATTGCCAAACGCCTTAGTCTCGTAAAGGGTGAGGCCACAAACAAATCGCCTTCACATTGCCCTATCCTCCACCATTTGGCTGCCCTCCCTTCAACACACACACACCCTCTGTCATATATCTCTCCATTCCATCCCTGCATCTCATACTTGGTCTCCCCTCCTCCTCTCTCCCTCCACCTCATTCCATGCACTCTTCTAGTCAGTCTCTCATTCTCCATCCTCCAGACTGCAATTTAAGCAAAAATATATATGGAGAGAAAATCAATTAATTACCTATGCGGTTTTTTTTTTTATGCAAGACGAGGGCATTTTCCAGGTCCTCATCCCCTTTACTTCACTTATTATATTTTACTTATTATTTTATTTTAGATAAGTGTCCCTCAAGATGAATAAAATCGTCTGGAGTACCAAGAATGAAATACACACACACACACACACACACACACACACACACACACACACACACACACACACACACACACACACACACACAGGAGAAAAGTTCCAGAAGCAAAAGAGTAAAGAAAGTGCATAAATAAAACACATCTTCATTCAATTCTTTCAGCTTGACTCCTTTTCATCAAGATTAATTATTTTTTTATTTAATACTTTCTGCCTACAAGCGATTTTATTTACCTGTGGGAAAGAGGTGAGGCTGTGAGGAATCTCTCTAATATCTCGTCCTAAGTGATTTATTTTGCTTATTGCTTCCTACTGTCCAGTTCTATGTCACCCCAGTTATTCCAATATTACCATACTACGCATAAATAACATACAGAATGATATCAACCTACCGTATCTAAAAAATAAATAGTTAAGGAAGAGGTGTTAGCGGACTTCCTTAACCTACGAAAATACGGGTCATGGCCTCTCCATAACTGAAGAAAATTGTCTGGAGATAACAAAAAATAGACAAAGAACTAAATAAGTAAAAATAGAAATGACCTTATTGGATTAAAGATCATAAAGAAGGGAAACTTGTCCTTTACATGCATTTTTAAGTAATCATAAGCTCCTTCTTTATTCATTCCTCACCGGATGAATAACCCTTTCAAGAAGAACCACAAGACGTCATTAGGTTTTTCTAACTGCGCTGGAAGTGGCTGGGCAATTGTGTGACCTTGTTGACCTTGTGTATAATGATGGTGATGATGATGGTGATAGTAGTGGTAGCGATGATGGTGATAATAATAATAATAATAATAATAATAATAATAATGAAAATGATGATGATAAAAAAACAACAATAATAATATAAATCATAATGAACAGAATTCTGTACCTGTCCTTCAAACAACCTCTAGTCCCCACATACTGTTTCTTACAGTGACCCTGACCCCATTGTGGAGATTTGGATTTTATTTTTCCGATCAACAATGGCCTATGTCAGGACATATAACTTGGGCCCTTCAGTTTCCTTTCGCAATCTTCGGTTCTCACGAATCATCGCTAGTCTGTGAGGCCGGAACAATAATAATACCGCGAAAACAACTGTCTCCACCTATGCAGTAGGTGGAGACTTAAAACAACAATGCCAATAACAATCCGTGTGAGCTCACTACACAAAATTTTGCCCCACAAGTACTGTATATGGACGTATTCTTTTTTCTTGTCTCTCTTGTCACAACCAGACGAGTTTACTCAACTGATGTGAGACCTTTTCGAAATGAAGGGGGGTTAAATGTATGCCCTTCGTTAATCTCTTCACCAGGGGGGGTCGGGGGATTGATGAGTCGGGGGCTTGGGGGGTCTGGGGGTTGGGAGATCAATCAAGCTGAAAAAAATCGTCTGGTTATAGAAAGAATAAATCAAGAAACGAATGTCTTCGGACTGAAGGGGTAGAGTCTTCATTTATCTTCTTAGTACTATAGATTATTCACTTTTACTTGGCATAGATTTTCGTCACTTTGCAGCTTATTTCACGCAGCTCAAGTGGCAGAAAAAGACAATGATAAGGCTCTACATCCTTCCCATAGGACTTAGTGACCAGCACCGGATTCTAGCATTCAATCTCTTGTAACTGATCAGCATTCAAGACGGAGAGATGGCAGTTTTAGACCAAGTTGCAGTAAACGGAGTATAGATATTCTTGCTAAGTGGTGCAAAATCGTCTGACGTGGACAGGAAGAAGAAGAAGAAGAAGAAGAAGAAGAAGAAAGCGTCCCTCTCCAACGTGGGAAATACCAGTGAACAAAGGATATATTATTTCATGAGTAGAACGAATCCCACTCTCCACTTCTCACCCCAGTTCGTAACATTTCTTCACTATGCACTGTGGTTATTAAAGCCCAAGTTAGGATATGTAAAGGTTGCTCGTAGGACCACTGCACCTCGGGAAAGAACTGCGTAGCCTATATCCTGAGGCGAACATACGCAGCAACTCTACAGTATGTAACACTTATATCCGCAGGTGTGGCAATGTCTGGTCCGGTGCCTTACCCACCCTGGTTTCCGATCTACCCAGATACCGTATTCTTTGTGCTAGGCATGAGTTATACTGTTTGTAATCTATTTAATCATCATCATCATCATTATCATCATCATACAGACATCCTTTCTCATTCCAATCTGGGTGAGGTAGGGTCCAGAGAACTAGAAAAAATGTTTGACAATCAATAATGCAGTGCGAATAAGCGTTGCTTTATGTGTGTGTGTGTGTGTGTGTGTGTGTGTGTGTGTGTGTGTGTGTGTGTGTGTGTGTGTGTGTGTCTTTATCCACATTTCACACCCTAGGATTTCGACGTACCATACATAAAAAAACGCGGAGCGACGAGCTGACAATGATGGTGTACATCAGAAATGGATCCAATCAGTTGTGCGCGAGCCACGCGCTCTTCTGTGTCTGACTTTTCGCCAGAAACTGGGAACATTTTACAGATCATACCACTGTGTGGAATGAGCCGAAATTTCGCATGGGCATATCTGGTATGTCAGAGCAGGTCCATGTCATGTTTGGTCTCAGTGCTTGTCTCGTGGGCAAGCTATTAGTGTTCCGATAGAGCCGCTAAGCGCTTGTGTGATATTAACCAAAGCTTGCCTAATTGCATGAGCCACACTTTCATTCACTCACCATTCAAGCCTCCATAATTCCATCTCTGTTTCATGATATACAGAGTTTTTGCAATCAGAGAAGCATTAGAATATGGAGCTAGTCATGAAGAAGTGTGATGAAAAGGATGTAGAGCTGTAGTATAGTATTTATCTGCCACCGCCCTACGTGGAATAAGCTACAAAAGAATTAATATCCGGGCCAAGCTAGAGGTTTCGAATCCTGAGTTGGGATAAACATATTTGGGATCGATTCCCCGTCGTAACTTGGATATGTTTTTACAGGAAGAACTAGACAGGTGTAGATTTTACACCCCTTTCCATGATCTTCCTAGAGAAAGCATTCATAACCTGCATTAATTTTCGTCTCGTAAGTAAGATTAGTTATGAAGTTAGAACAGAAGGCAGAGGAAGATTCGACAGCCTGCTTATCCTCCCTGGAAATCAAAACCTGACTAACGACAGGGAATTGATGGTAAGTGCTTCTGTATATCCCGGACAGCTCGCTCCACTCGCTCAGGTGTCCATCTACCCTTTACGGCTTGGCAGGTAATGAGTATCTAGGGTAACGCTCAGGAGAGGTAACTATGGCAACCTGGATGATGCCGGGTCCTTGAATTTCCGGATAGTTGATGAATAATCTGCCATAGGTTCAAAGGCCTGAGTTATGGAATTGAGTAATATAGCTTCGCCTCCATGGCGCTGTTCCTTCCTTTACTCTTACCTTTTCCATCCATCTTTCCAACCATCTATCCATTCATCTATATATACGCCTGTTCACCTTTTCATCAATTTATCCATCACTTTGCCTGTTAATCTATACATCTAACTATCCGTCACTATTTCTATTCATTATATACATGTCTGTATTTATCATTCCATCCATCCATCCATCAAAATATCTAACTACTTATCTGTTTATCTATCTGTCTATCCAAACATCTCTCTCTCTCTCTCTCTCTATGCACTCACCCTCACACTAATGCTTACCCTATATCCGCAAATGCGTGTATTCTGTCCCGTGCCTTACCCTTCCCAGTTTCCGCTCTCTGTATTTCCACAGTTCGTCTTTGTGCTTAATTGAGGTCAAGCAAGTTTCCGTTTAAGTAACCTCTTTTCCACCTCGGAAATCCTGAAGAATACGACCCCTTAATTCCTTCACTGCGATTACGTCTTTTTTCTTCTTCTATAAATATATTATTTTATTTCGTTTGGGAGGCTTGCTTTTTCTGTTCTTTTTCCCTTTTCCCTGTTTTACTTCTTCTCATTTTTTGTCATTTTCTCTTATCCTCCTCCTCCTCCTCCTCCTCCTCCTCCTCCGTCTTCATGCTTTACTATCCTTATCCTTCATCATGTAGAATTAGATCTCTTAATCATAGTCTAACTCTACTCTGTAACAAGAAACCTTGAAAGGATCATAAGTTCTGTTGTTGTTTGCTTTCCTTTGTATTCCTTTGTATTGCCTCTCTTCCTCCTCCTTCTCCTTCATCTTCTTCATCCAAGGCACGATGCTATCATAATTTAACTTTTCTACGTAAAGCCTGTCAACCATCGTGTCCAGGCTAGTTTAAGCTCACTATCCTCCCCACATAGCATTGGGTATGGGTGTGTGGATCCGAAAAGAAAACGTCATCTAATGGCGGCCATTCACCTTTTAGATCTGCTGTGGTGAGATGGGTTCGAGCCCCACGCAAGGAAACGTGCTTTTACGGATTTAATGTTATGCTATCATGTCGTTTCTACCTATTTTATTTTTGCTGTCTTCGGCCGAGTTTACTTGCTTATTACAGAGGCAAAGTTCTATCATGTTTTTACCATCCCTTTACACACACACACACACACACACACACACACACACACACACACACACACACACACACACTGAAACAACCCTTCGAGGATGATTACCACTCCTGCCCTGAATATATTCATCTGACATCAGCCAGAATAAAGCGACCCTTTCAGTACCATGATGTATATTTCTCTTTAATCAAGCCACCGATAGACGATTTTTTCATAACTTATGAAGGATACTTGTTAGTGAAAAAATTATTTTTATTATTACTGGCCAGTTCCATGCTGCCCGCGTTTTCTTTCTCTTAGTTTTGTATTTATGTTTAACACTGGCAGGCACTTCTACCCTTCAGAATTAACCGATTCTTACCAAACCTGGACACAATAACCAGCCTATGACCTAGTTGTGTCCGTAAGGTTTTGGTTGTTAGGAAACTACTTGTTGCCTAGCAACGGCCTGCTTAGCCCCTCCGTGGCCGTGGGTCCAGAAATTGACGGGACCATTTTTTCAAATTTCGGATATCGTGTTTTTTTTTTTTTTTACCCAATTGAAGAGAAACGTCTGGTGCACCAGGAAAAACCATATTTAGCTTCCTAAACCCATCCTGTGCTTCTTAATGAATCACGAAAAATTTCGCAAAATAACTGCGTACACGCTGGTGAAAACATTCAGAGGAGCGATCAAACATCGCACTAAGAAACATCCATATTTTCGCACCTCAGAAAATTTCAGTAGTGCCGAAAGGGTTTGAAATGACAAGATATGTGTGTTACGGACAAAATCAGTACCGTACAAATTATAGGTTTTATAAAAAAATATATATAATTTTTTATTCACATTGTTTTTTGTGTTTATGCAGGTATCGAGTTATTTCTGTTGTCTGAGTGGTTTAGTCTGTGTACAAAGAGAGGCAAGGGATGGCATTTTTAGGCTCTAACCAGATAAGGGTCCTCCTTTGTGTGTACAGGCTGAACAGCAACGGCCCACTTAGACCTGGCCGTCGTCGCCTACTAGTTTGTTATTATTGTTATTTTATTATTATTATTATTATTTTTATTATTATTATTATTATTATTATTATTATTATTAGTAGTAGTAGTAGTGCTGGTAGAAGTAGTAGTAGACGTGGTATGGGTAATAGTTGTAATACAAATAGTCATAATAGTAATAGTAGTAGCAGCAGCAGCAGCAGCAGCAGCAGTAGTAGTAGTAGTAGTAGTAGTAGTAGTAGTAGTAGTACAAGAAGAAGAAGCAGTAGCAATAGTAATGTAGTTATTGTTGCTGTTGTTGTTGTAGCCCTGGGTTCATGAGAAACGTGAACCCGATGCACTGTAGGCTGAAGTTACCATCATCTTGCTGTCCTCCGCACTTCTGGGGGATAGGGAGGGAGGTTAAGGACGTCTGTATAACCGGGCAGTGAAGCCGCCTAGTTATATCGGTGCCATCACGTGAAGGTGTCTCTCTCAAGGACCTAGATTAATGAAGGCTGTAGTAAGCGACTCCAGTTAGTAGTTTCTTTTGAAAAATTTTGACTTTTGTCTCAAGTAAACATAATAAAACAATACAGACATTACCATACTGAAGCAGTTAAGGGATAATTATCTACACTGTCACTTCATAAAGCTATTCAGTACGATGATGTATTTATGTATTTTATTCATGGTGTCCTCAGAGGACACCATGAATAAAGAAACTACTTAATTTGGTAAGGTTCAATGTAAAGTTCATTCAGTAGGTGATGCCCTTTACCAAGTTGAAAAAAGTCGTCTCGAAGTAGCAGGATTAGATTAAATGATTAAGTGATCTCTCCCGAGGTGAACTGAGTCGGCTAGCGGTAGTAACAATCCCTCCCCTCCCCCGCCCCCCCAAAAAAAAAACAATAAAAAAATAAAGATCCGCCCTGGTCTTCAAAGGGCTAATGGGCACAGTTTCTCAATCCCTCACTATCAGAGATGCTGGAGAGGTACGCATTCGCGTGGTGGCATTGTATTACCGGGCGGCTCGACTGCCTGGCTATGTATACGTCCCTCAATTACTTCCGTCTTCCCCGAAAGGAGGATGGTGGACTGAAGAAGCGTAACATAAGCCTAGTCCACCAGGTTCACCTTTCTGATGAGCCTCGGGCAACAAGAACAACAACAACAGCAACATCAGCAACACCACCACCAAAAACAAATAACAACAACAACAACATCAGCTGTCAGAGATCTCCCCGGACTGAATGAATCATGTGGCAATAGTAAGAACGAATTAATAAAGACCTCAATGTACTAGGGAGACCTGAAAAAAAAAAAAAACTATTACATGAGATCATCTTTGGCAGGATATGAGAACACAGACACACACGTCATTAACCTTATATCCCCTGGACAGAATGACCCTACCTTCTGCTCCCCTGCCCCCCCTATCCGCCCCCCCATCTCCCCCCTCTCTCTTTACCCCCACCATCCCTTTCCTTTCCCCCCGTCGCTAAACCCCTTCCCTTTTTTTTTTCTCTCCCCTCCCTTCTCCTCCCCTGCTACCCCTTACACCTTCCTACCATTTCTCTCCTATAACCCTTTTTTCTACCCCCAGTTTCCCTCCCCCTATCGTCCCCCTCGCCTTCCTCCTCCCCCTCCTCCCTCCCATTTCCCTTCCTCTGTCCCCCAAACTCCCCTCTCCCCTACTCGCTTCCCGTCTCCCTCCTCCTTTTCCGTCCTGTCTATCTTGCCACATCATATCCCGCACCCCCCCTCCTCTCTCTCTCTCTCTCTCTCTCTCTCTCTCTCTCTCTCTCTCTCTCAGACGATGTGACGATGACCCAAATAACAAGAACAGGGATGACGATGACGATGACAGTGACGATGATAAAAACAGCGACGATAATGACGAAGATGACGAGCACGAATACAATGACTGTGATGAAGACGAAGAAGGCGATAACGAAGATGGCGATGAAGACGACGATGACAGCTGCGACGATGACGATGACAGCTCTTCAGACAGATATGGTCCTTAGTTTCCGGTCCGCTTCCTGTATGCCTTATCCTCGTGGCCTTAGGGGACTCTTCAGCGACTACTTACCGGTTTATTTCAGCGTGTATTCCCTTCGTGACCCCTTCATTTCGATGGCGCGTTTTCTGTGTCTTTCTGGGTACTTTCAGACGATTTTATTCGGCTGGGGAAATAAAAAGCAGGACGCGAGGGAGTTATTGAGGACAACAGTGACGCCACAAATGGTCTCTATAAGGCTTAACAAAATCGTCTGGAAGCAGCATGAATAGATTGTATAATACGTCATTGGGCTGAAGGGGTTAATGCAAAGTGAGTCTAGAATAAAAAATAAGAATGAAAATCTATTGTCTCCTCCCGACCGCAGTTTATTTTTGAAGTTTCTTTCAGTCAGGTAGTGTATATTTGAGGCTAAACACACACACACACACACACACGCACACACGCGCGCGCGCGGGCGCAAAATTAACAGAACCTCTACATCTTTACTATATGCCGTCTTTTATCACTACTATCTCCAGACGATTCTTATCAGCTTAGGAACGGCCCCTTCTTAGTAAAAGGATTAGCAAAAATTTCCGTCAACTCTCTCCGTGTTCGGTCTTTTGAAGCCTCTTGATTTCACTGTGCTTGCAATGAAGGGGTATAGCTAAAGTGTGTGTGTGTGTGTGTGTGTGTGTGTGAGAGAGAGAGAGAGAGAGAGAGAGAGAGAGAGAGAGAGAGAGAGAGAGAGAGAGAGAGAGAGAGAGAGAGAGAGATGAAGTAAGGCAAGGTATACACATAACCACATGTTTTGGCTTCTCATCACGTCCACTTCCTTCTCCACTGCCCAGCTTTCCTTTATTCTCCACCTTTTCCTCCTCTTTCTTTTCTCTCCATTTCCTACCTTCTTTCCAGTATGCCCTTTCATTCCATTCTTTATTATTTCTCTCCACTCTGCACTTTTCAACCTTTTCTCCATTTTTTTAAAATCCACCTTTTCTTTCTGTCTCCACATTTTTTTTTTTTCCATTCTTCATATTGCATTCTTTCTGCACCCTTACTTGATGTCTTCCCGTTTTCTTCCTGTCTCCTTTTCGTATTTTATCCATCTCCTCCTTCCAGCTCCACTTATTATTTTTCTCCGTTCATGCACAGGTACGTAATTTCATGGCCATTTAAATCAGGTTAGGTCCACTCTTGTCCAATTATGCGTATTTAGGGCATTTAGATTAGTCGGTCCAGCCATTACAATTTCGGATTCACGCAAGGCAGCTGAGATCCATGCACAAACACTTAGGTTAGCTCCACTTAGGTCAGCTTGGATCAGGCTTAGTCATTTCAGTTTCCAGTACCATCAGACCAAAGGACATCAATTCCGGTCTATTTCATGCAGTTTAGGTCACATTTCAGGTCACTTTACACCAATCAGACCAAGTCAATATATATCTGTTTAGGTCGTGCTAATAGATGCGTGTGCCAAAAATCAACCCTGCTAATGGATTTTTTTAAGGATAGATAAATTCACGTCTTTCAGGTCCTTTTAGATCCCTTGAGGCCAAACAGATAGATATACTGTAGATTACTTCAGACAGATTCAGGTTAAGCCTCTGACGACGGGAGCCATTAATCAGCCCTCCTAATAGTGATTTTCAAGATATGTTGATTCATGTCTTTCAGAGAGGGTGGAGTGAGAGGAGACAAGTGGGTGGGATAAAGAAGAAAGAGGGTGGCAAATCCGGCATGAGGAGAAAAATATACGCTGGATATGAGCGTTGTTGGTCTGTCAGTTGTCCAAGTAATCATTTATATGGTACTGACAACATTAGGACAAAAATAGGAAGGATGGTTGGGGAGGATTGAGCATGTTGGTCTTGGAAATAGTCCTACGTAGTGTTGGATGGTGAGGTACGCCTGTCAATGTACAGTATACCCAGTGCAGAGGGGAACTGAAGGTACTGTAAGTCAAAGATGGGGCAAGAAAAAAAAAATGGGTGGGTGGGTAGGGCAGGAAGAAGTGTGAGGGATGAAATAAAACGACGGAAATTGGTGGGTCAGGGCGAGCCTAGTACACTCTGTAAATATGTGCTTTGTAAGAGGTTTGCGTCAGTGGTGGCAAGGAGTAAATTACAGATAAATGTTACGAGGCTGAGGTGGGGTGAGAGGAGTGGGTGGAAGATGTCGTAGTGGTGGTGGGTGGTGGGGCAGGGTTGAAGGTAATACACCCTCTGATGATGGACGTTGCAGGTTAGTCAGAGTATTCGTGACTATGGTTTAGCTCAAAACTCTCAAAAAAAAAAAAAAAATACTATAAGTAAGAAAGCACATGCCGCTTGCGCCCATGTACAGTATCTACAGTAGTTTCTCTCTCTCTCTTTCTCTCTCTCTCTCACGCACACACACGCACTCACACGCACACACGTGCATGCATCCACGCACGCATGGGCGCGCGCGCACACACACAAACACACACACACACACACACACACACACACACACACACACACACACAGCCCTGTCTAATCATTTATTCTGCCAGCCTGCCTGCCCAGCCAGCCCCGAGTCTTGCTGATAGAGAGGGCTGGTGTGGTATAATGCGCCTCTTGACAAATTGACGTAGTATGAGTGATCGGCGAGGAGGGTATGTCTGCCTGTGTTTGGTGTGGCGGGTCGTTAGTAAGTACAGGGAACAGGTGCACAGGGGCTGACTTTTAATTGTGTCCAGCTCGGCTGATTTTCAATATGATTGATTTTTAGAGATCATTCTGTTGGCTTCATCTGTCCTGCTGCTTAGAATGATCGAGGAGCGGAAGAAGGAGTGTTTGGGGCTGTTAGTAAGAGGTGGACGGGTTGTTGTTGCTGTTGAGTAGCCTTGGTCTGTTTGGGCAAGCAGACTCATCATCTGCAGGCAAGCAACCACTCCTGCGGGGCTGTCTCGTGCAGTAAACCGATGTTCCCCTGCGGCAGACAGAGCCTTGCCACAGCGAGGCGTGGGGAAGAGTGTGGAGGTTTGATTCCTGGGAGGAAGCCGTATTTGCTTCTCCACCTATTTTACACGGGCACCATAGAATCCTCATAACCCCTTTAGCTGGTTTTATGCTTACCACCCAGCGTTATAAATGATTTTCTGGGTCACAGGAAACCATTAGGTTTTGTCACTGAGTGTAGAATCACCTAGAGTGGAAAGATGAATAATAAAATGTGACCAGAAAGAATGGGAGAAATAGCAGGTGGAAGGCAGACACAGAAAAAGAATGATAGAGGTAAAACAAGGAGTAGGAAGCACATCAGGTTAGTGGATGGTGGTCTCCACCACCGACCACGAGGTGGACGGGTACTGACTCTAAATCGTGTTTGGCTGTGCTGATTCCTATTAATAATTTGGGATTATAGAGATGATTTTCCAGGTTTTATCTCTTTGATTGGTAGGACTGACTGAGAATTGGCCAGGGCTGACTCTTAACTGAAAGATTCTTTAGAGGTGATTATTTGTTCGCTTTGCCCTCTTCAGTGCTGGGAGTGATTGGGAAGTGGGGTGCCTGCCTTTGCTTGGTGTGGAGGGTCGTAAATAAGAGGAAGACGGACATTGACGCTTGATCATGTCTGTCTCTCTTGATTCTCATTTAGACGATGAATCCTTATAGGTACTGTTATATAAGTACACGTAAACATTCATTATGCTGGGATTTCTCTGAGCTAAAAGAAAAAGAAAAAAGCTAAACATAAAAAAAAAAGACGAAGAAATGAAAAAGGTCTAATGTTGAACCCTTATTACGTACAGGGAACAAATATCAAATAACCGATACTATTATAGTGCAAGAGTTGGACGGAATTTTTAGTCCATTATAAAAGAAAATTGATTAAGTGTGGAACTGTCCTCCTCATCCTCACTCTATGGCCGTCACATCCAGTCTATTTACCACAGTATGTCCAGAAATCTCGAAATAAACAAATCATCATGTTCATCATTATCTTTATTATTATCATTATCATTATTATTATTATCTTATTATCATTATTATTATTATTATTTTCATCATCATTTTGTTCTCTGTTTAAGTGCTTGTAAGGAGGACAAGAGATGGATAGCGTAGAATATTTCCAAATCCTCTTCTTTCCCCTTACAATTACAACACCAAATCTGACTTGCGAGTGGGAAGATATCGTGTGTTTGTGAGTATGTGTCTTGTTCTGCTAACAGAGTAGGCTGGCGGGGTATAATGTAGTGTGTGTGTGTGTGTGTGTGTGTGTGTGTGTGTGTGTGTGTGTGTGTGTGTGTGTGTGTGTGTGTGTGTCTTGTTCTGCTAACAGAGTAGGCTGGCGGGGTATAATGTAGTGTGTGTGTGTGTGTGTGTGTGTGTGTGTGTGTGTGTGTGCGCTCGCGCGCGTGCTCAGGCTGTATTCTCGTTAACTTTGGACTCTCATTCACACCTCTTCCTTACTAGTCATTTTATATAACTTTTTACGTATATACTTACGTATCTCTTGCATAAGGCTTGTTAATACTCACTTGCATGTAAAGCTACTCAGTCTCGTAATTTAAGGAAGGGGTGACTAACCCTGCTCGCCCTGAGTGGCATTATACGAGCAATAAACCCAACCTTCCCTCGGGCTTAAACCATTACGAGTCAAGCCATTACTGAGGTGCAATGTGTGAAAAAAAGAAAAAAAAGATGCCAGGAAATCTTAGCTAATGAAAATACGACAAACTTAACGTGCTTTTGTTCCGTGTACTGGTTCTGCCTTTGGATGACCTTTCGCAAAGTGATTCTAGTTGTTATTCTCCCACCGTGATCAGGGAATGCCTCGCCAGGAATCAGAGTTTTCTTGATAGCCTGCCCCTAATGTGTTGCGCTTATATAGAGGAAGTTATGTGACCTGTCTTCTTCCATCTGCTGGTAACCTTCCTCGACCCTCCTTTAGTCTTTGCCCTGCTATCCATACACATTGCTATCCACACACATTGCTATCCATACAGCTTATCCGAACCACACACACATTGTCCTCCACACACGCTGCTTGCACACCCAGTATTATCCTTACACATTGCTAACAACATACATTCCTTTCCACACACAGGCTTCGCTACCCACATACATTGCTTTCCACACAAACTGCTATCCAGACCCATTTCTATTCACACACATTGCTGCCCCACACAGCCTTTGTTATCCACATACATTGCTCTTCACACACATTGCTCTCCACACACACCGTTATCCACACCTATTACGATCCACACACACTGCTAACAGCACACATGAACTTTGCTATCAACACACAAACTTTTGCTATCCATCCACAGGTTTTGCTCTCCATACACAGACCCTTCTATCCAACTCCGCGGAGATTACAAACCAAAATGCAAAATTATTCAGAGACTACGTTACAATCGTCCAGCAAAGGTCCTATCCACCCTTGAGATAGAGAGGATTATGGGGCCCTAACCAAAGTGTGTGTTTTGTGATTTCTGAGACTGCTTATTCCTATTACTGGATTTCGCACCCCGTCCATCTAATATACTATAACACTAGCAGTGTGTGTGTCTGTGTGTGTGTAATTCACCGGGTCGGTCAGGATCACCTGATGGTCGTGATCGTCAGCTTTTACCCTCCCGGAAGGGAGCTGAGAGCTCATATAGTCCGATCTAAGGGCAAGGCTGTGACCTTCACACACGCACACACCCGTCCCCTTGCTCAAAAGGGGACAGTAACCACCCACTTCGTCAGTGAAACTTTTCGCAACCTTAGCGAGGCGCGAACTCCCGTCTACCAGATGGCAAGCGAGAACGATACCACTGCACCAGCGAGCGGTGCAGTATTTTGGGCAGCCGAAACTACACATTCAAATAGCACCAGAATTGGCACAAAAATTCGCAAAAAAAAAAAATCGCTGTTTTGAAAAAACTTGGTCCCATCACGATTGAAAAACTTTTACTATATTTAATGACCGATCAAAGTTTGACCAAAAAAACGCCGCTCCCGGCTTGAGTGCGTGAAATTAGGGTTGCGTTCACCGTAGAGTTTTTGATGGCATTATATCGATATCCCCCCTGGGGGTAGGGGGGTTTTCAAGAATACTCCCCCAGTATCCCTGCTTGTCGTAAAAGGAGACTAAAAGGGTTGGCGGAGGGTTAGTGCCCCTCCCCGGAAAACAACTAACTAAAAAACAAACAAGAAGCCTCGGACAAGGACTGACCAAACGATGACGACCCAGGACCGGACAAAGGACTTGGTAATGAGTACATGGAATGTAAGAGGAGCGAATGATGAGGTGAAAGAGAGAGAGATTGTCCAGGTGCTTGAGGATGCGAAAGTGGATGTATGTGGAATAACTGAAACAAAATGGAGAGGTGAAAGTGTGAGAGAATGGGAGTATGGATGAGGTATATGTGCAGGAGTAGATGAGAATGAGAGGGCGAAGGAAGGAGTGTGTATAGTTGTGAGTAAAAGATGGAAGAAGAGCATAAGACAGTATGGATCAGTTGGGTCAAGGATTGTGTGGGTAAAGTTGAAAGTTGGAATACAAATGTGGGCGATTGTGTGTGTGTATGCGCCAACGCAAGATCGTGCTAGAAGAGTGAGAGAAGAGTTCTGGACAAATGTGGACGTGTGCATGGAAAAGTTTGGAAGGAATGAGAGAGTGTTTTTGATTGGTGATATGAATGGTAAAGTTGGTAATGTGAAGGTGGATGGAATAGTTGGTGAGTGGGGTGTGCCTGCTGAGATAGATGAGAATGGGAGTGCGTTAGTGGACATTTGTGCTGGGAGGGGGTTGGTGATAGCCAATACCCTCTTCAGGCATAAAATGATCCACAGGTATACATGGCGAGTGATGAGAAGGGTGGGTGGTGAACTGAATGAAAGGAAGGCAATGATTGATTATGTGTGTGTGGATGAAAGGATGCGAAGATGTGTAAAGGATGCAAGAGTGTATAGAGGTTGGGGGAGTGGACTTTCTGACCACTACTTGGTGGTGGCCAGAATTAGGATGCAAGTAAGATGGAGGAATAGAAGAAGGGAAAGACGAGAGGAAGGAGTAGTTGCAAGGAGAGTGGAAAGGTTACAAGAGGATGAGAAAATGGCAGAGTATAAGAGAGAAGTGGAGGAACGATTGGGTAAATATGAATTGGAGCAGATGGGAGACGTGGAAGGTATGTGTAAGATATTTACAGAAGAAATATGTGCAGCATGTGATGTGGTGTGTGGAAGGAAGAGAAGACGGAGGGGGGTGCAAGGAACAGCGTGGTGGACTGAAGAGATGAAACAGGCTGTGGCACAAAAGAAGAAAGCATACAATGAATGGATGAGAAATAGGGGCGTGGAAGAAGTTAAGAGGCGGAAGAGAGAGTTATATGTGGAAAGGAAGAGAGAGGTGAAAAGATTAGTAAGAGAGAGTAAGAAGAGAGTGGATGAGGAATTTGGAAGGAATTTGAGTGTAAAGTGGAGGGACTGTAAGAAAATGTTCTGGAGAGAAGTGAAAAGAGTAAGACAGGGTGGAAGTGAAGTTAGCAGGGGAGTGAAAGATAAAAATGGTAGATTACTAGTGGAGAAGGGAGAAAAAGTGAGCAGATGGAGAGAACACTTTAAGGAATTGTTGAACGTAGAAGATGGAAGTAATGCGAGTATAAGTGGCTGGGGAATGGCTGGAAGAAGGAGGGAGGTGAGAAGACAGGAAGAAATCAGTAGGATAGAAGTTGTGGAAGCAATGAAGAAGGTTAAATCGGGGAAAGCCCCAGGAATTGATGGAGTGTGTGGTGAAATGCTGAAGCATGGGGGAGGGATAGTAGTAGAATGGATGTGGAAGATGTGCAGATTGGCCTGGGAGGAAGGTAGAGTCCCGGAGGATTGGAAGTCAGGTATAATTATTCCCTTGTACAAAGGAAAAGGGGAAAAAGAAGTGTGTGGTAATCATAGGGGCATTTGTCTTCTTAGTATCATAGGAAAAGTGTATGGTAGGATACTTATAGACAGAGTTAGAGAAAGAACAGAGAAATTAGTTGGAGAAGAACAGGCAGGCTTTAGGAAGGGAAGAGGTTGTGTAGATCAGATATTCATTCTTAGATCTTTAGTGGAAAAGTTTCTAGAGAAGGGAAAGAAGTTGTATGCGGCTTTCATGGATTTGGAGAAAGCATATGACAGGGTGGATAGACAAGGATTGTGGAAAGTGTTAAGAATATATGGAGTAGATGGGAAGTTGTTGAATGCTGTGAAGAGTATGTACGATGGTGCGAAGGCTGCAGTGCGTGTGGATGGTGAACTAAGTGAATTTTTCTCTTTGAAAGTTGGTTTGAAACAGGGATGTGTCATGTCTCCATGGTTGTTCAATCTGTACATGGATGGGGTAATAAAAGAGGTACAAGGTAGGGTAGTGGATGTTGGAGTGGCCCTGGTGAGAGAGGATAGTGTTTGGAAACTCCCTGTACTGTTGTTTGCAGATGATACTGTGTTGTTGAGTGAAGACGAAGGGAGCTGCAAGGCTTGGTGGATGAGTTTGAGAGAGTGTGTAAGAAACGGAACCTAAAGGTGAATGTAGGGAAGAGTAAAGTGATGGTCTTTGAGAGAGGTGAAGTTAGTGAATGTACAGCGAGGTTGGATGGTGAGGAATTGGAAAATGTGAGTACGTTTAAGTATTTGGGTAGTGTGATGAGTAAGGATGGAGGTTTGGAGGGTGAAGTGCTTGAAAGGGTACAGGAGAGAAGAAAGGTTGCTGGTTCCTTGAAAGCAGTGATAAGGAACAGGGAAGTGAGCATGGAAGTGAAAAAGTTACTACATGACAGTATTGTGATACCAACTCTAACGTACGGAAGTGAAGCTTGGACATTGTTGGAAGGACACAAGTCAAGAGTGAGAGCAGTGGAAATGAGTTATTTAAGAGGAGCCTGTGGAGTCACGTGGAGAGACAGGCTGACGAATGAGGATATAAAGGAGCGTTGTGGTGTGGATGTGGATGTGATAGGAAGCGTTATGAGGAACACACTGAGGTGGTTTGGCCATGTGGAGAGGATGGAGGGCGAAAGACTGACGAAGAGAGTGTATGTGAGTGAGGTGGAGGGGGGAAGAGGGAGGGGGAGGCCGAGGATGAGATGGAGGGATGGGGTGGAGAGGTATATGAGAGAGGGGGGTGTGAGTTGGGAGCAGGGCAGTGAAATGGCGGGGGACAGGGCGACTTGGAGGCGATCTGTTTGTGGCCACCCCAAACGGGATTGAGGCGTCTGGCAATAGATAGATAGATAGATAGATATCGATATCACCTTGACGGCCGATTGTGACAATGTTAGACTTGAACAGCACATAAACGTGACTCGGATTACCTGAAATTACCGCAATGTGCACGCGAAGCGTGAGGAAACGAGTGCGAAGCACGAGAAAGCCAGCGCACAGCGGGAGAGCCCTCTGCAGGAGCAAGTGAGAGAGGGCCCAAAGGGGCCACGAGCACTTGTCTAATATACTATAGCAGTAGCCGTGTGTCTGTGTGTGTATTTGGGGCAGCCGAAACTACTGTACACATTCAAATCACACCAAAATTGGCATAAAAATGGCAAAAAATTTGCTGATGTGAAAAAACTTGGTCCCATTACGATTGAAAAACTTTTACTATATTAATGAGCGGTCAAATTTTGACCAAAAAAAGCCGCTCCCGGCGCCCGGCCGGTTGCCGTGGCCCAGTGGTTAATATCTCGGACTTCCGTGCGGACAACTTGGGTTCCATTCCCGAAGCTGTAAATAACACGATCAATTGGTTAGCTGTAAAAAATCCAAGTGACAACGTTAGACTAGAACAGCACATAAACGGACCATCATGGGCCCTTCGATGTCGCCTTGACGGCTGATAATGACGACATTAGACTAGAACAGGACATAAACGTGACTCAGATTACCTGAAATGATCGCAACGTGCGCGCGAAGCGCAAGGAAACGAGTGCGAAGCACAAGAAAGCGAGCGCACAGCGCCAGAGCCCTCCACAGGAGCAAGTGCGAGAGGGCCCGAAGGGCCCACGAATACTTGTCCGAAACTAAAGTACTTACTGGATTTGTTCATATTATAATCACAGTAATGCAAGTTACCATAATTAAAATCACATGTTCATATAGGTTTAACTCTTCTTACTTCACTGTTATTAATGATGGCATCGTATTTTTGTGTTCTGCTTCGTTATTCTATTAAAAAAAAAAAAAAAAAAAAGATATTTTCTCTTTAATGTAGAGGTAACTAGGTCTATGGATCCCTCTTCAAAGCAAGCAATTGGTTGTGATCATGCCGGTCCTTTCCCTTCTTCCTTAACTACTTTATTGTTATTATGTATTCCATATTTTACTAGTGCTACCACCGGACGATTTTATTCAGCCTTGGAGAGACGTAATGAAATGGAGGCGTTAGATACAGCCTTCATTAGCCCCTTCACTATTCGAGGTTTGTCCTAAGTTCAATAAAATGTCTTGAGGAAGCTTAAAAATAAGGTAAACATGCTATGAGACTGAACGAATTGAGGACGAACCTACTTCCTACATTCCTTCATATGCCTTTCCTTACACAATCCGAGTCTCCACTAATCCTTATATCCCCCCAACATACTTTCACTTTTATCCCTCTGACACTATCCCTCACATCGCCACATCCTCCTTACCGTGCCTCCCCACACATTCCACACATATATTACCCAGAGCCATATATCAAATCCATGCAGGGCTAGGAGGGAGGGAGCAGACTAGCATGAGAAATATGCGAGGGGATAAGGAAGGGCGTGGGGAATAAGAAGGGAGGGAGGGAGGGGAAACGAAAGGAGAGAGGATGGGAGGGGGAAAGGAAGGTGAAAGGATGAATGGGTAAATAGGAGAAATGAAGAAAGAATGGGCGAGGACTGAGAAAGGGGAGGACGATAAGGAAGAGAAGGAAGAAGTAGCCTATAAAGTCGAGATGACGGGGAAGGGAGGGGATGAGGAGGGTGAAGTGGATAAGAAGGATGAGGGGAAGAGTAAGGCGGAGATAGCGGGGAAATAAAAAAAAGGAGGGAAAGGGATAAGAAAGGAGAGGAGAGATTTAAGGAGAGAAAGGAGGGTACGGTGGCTGAGGGTAGGTGTATGGAAAAGATAGAGTAACTGAGGTTGCAAGGAGAAATAGGGGGGTAAGGAGGAAGTGAAGGTAAAGATGAGGGGAAAGGACCCTACTCTCATTACTGGGGTGGGGGTAAGAGTCGATAGTGAGGGAGGGAGGTAAGGAAGTAAGGAAGGTGAGGGAAGTAGGGAGGGGGCTGAGCAGAAGGTAGGTAAGTGAAAGTGTATGGCATATAGGAAGACAGACCTCAGGGAACGGAGTATCGGTTTAGTGCTAGAGTTGGATGCTTAAAAAATAAGACAGAGGTGTGTGGGTAGCTGAAGATAAGGACTGGAATGAAGGGCAAGGAAGGAGGAAAGAAAGTCTGTCGAGATAAGGAGGAGGGAAGAGGGGTACAGCTGCAGCAAATAGTTCTTTCACTAACTCCAAATTGCAACGAAACCTTATGACTTCTTGCCAACCTAACGAGCGATATTCAAGAAAGGCTGAGTGGTCTATCAGTTCGAAACCCCTGATGCGTGGAAGGAATATTGACGGCAGTTGTACATTCAAGGTGGAGGGGATGATGGGGGTGAGCAGGAGGGGTGGTGTTTTCTCGCATACAGAGAGGGGGTGACGGGAGTCATGGGTGAATAGGGTGATAGGGGAGGGGGAGTAGAGGTATACATCCATGATAGAGAAAAAGCGGTAAGGAGTAGAGATGTACTTTGTTACCATATACCATGAGAATGTGGGGAGGGGGAAGGGAATGGGGGATGGGAAGGGCTGTGGATGGGGGAGAGGGGTGTGGGTGGGAGCGGAGGGGTATGGGTGGTGGGAGAAGGGAATGGATGGGAGGGTTGGGGTATGGGTGCAGCGAGAGAGGTATAGGTGGTTGGGGTAGTGGGTCAGGGAAGGGGGTAGAGGGTGGTGGGGTGAGAGGAAGGGGGAGGGGCAGATGTTGCTCACTCGTGCACCCAGAGAGGGGAGGGGGAATGTGTGGGGGTAAGTATGGGGGGAGTAGCTAGTCGTAAATCACTTGACCAAGACACGACAAATTACCAAGTGATGTGTGACGAGGGACAGAAGTGGTGCCTACCTGACCAGTGAAACAATACGAATAGGAAGAGGAAAAGAAAGATGAATAAAGGCATGTGGAAAAAATGGAAAAAAATTACACGAAATACATAGGAAGTGAAAAATAAAGACCAGAAAAACAGTAAATTTATGAAAATGATAAAAACTAAAAAGGAGGAATAAGCTCACAACAATGAAAAGAATAAAATAGATAACGACGGAATACAGAAAAAAGGGAGAATAAAAAGAATAGAAAAGAAGCAGAGACATCAGAAATAAACAAATAAAAAACTATCCCGCAAGAGACAACACTTGCACTGTATCTGATGGTTCGGTGTCGATGCCCAAGCTCTGATATGTGAAGGTGAGTGCGCCATCTGTTTGAGCGTAGGAAGACTATCGGACCTAAGGGAACGGACTGTTTAATTTAAGTCCAGAGTCCGACCAACTCACTCATTACCGTGACATTATTTTATATCATTATTTTCCTATATCTGGATTCTTATAAACCGTAAAGAGAAGACCTTGATATGGATATGTATATATATATATATATATATATATATATATATATATATATATATATATATATATATATATATATATATTGAGAGAGAGAGAGAGAGAGAACGACGTCTTCGTAGTAATGGGAGATGATATGGCTGACCCAGCTGAGAGCATCAGCGTTCACTCAGAGCAACAATAAATCCTACTCACTGCCACATTCCAGCTCTTCCTCTGTGTCAGTTGTGCTCGTGGCGGCCTGGTCCTCAGCCACGCTTTACGAGGTTGTAACTATTCCAGTCTCGTAGCAATGCTTTCTGGTGGAGGACAGGTAACGTCAGTCGCGTCCTTTCTTCACAAGCACTGATGTTCTCTGACAGTACATTCAGTAGTGGCGCTAACGAAGAGCCTACACTTGGTGGCACTGTATTCTGTACTCTGGGTGGAGCAGCTGTGGCGTCAACCCGGGAGTTAAACCTCTTCATATTTCTCTGTACTCCGCCGTGGGAAGGATCCCGATCCTATCCCAGTAAGGTGTAGCCTACAGCAACGGGGCGCCAGATCCCAACACTATTTATGTAGGATACTGTACTGTACCAGTAGGATGGTCACAGAGACAGTTGCTTACCTGTGGTCGACGGGTTTGCTCGCTAGACAGACCGTAGGTAAACAAGAACATTCACTAGTTTGTCAGAGGCATAATTTCAAAATTCATATGAGATTATTTTGATACGAACTCATTTTCACAAAGAGCACTATCATCAACATCATTATCTAGTACTTTCCTTCAGTCTTAAATTGTTCACCATCTATTTTCAGTAATGCCCTCTGTAACAGTTTATTCTGCAGTTTCCAGACTCCTAATCCCAGAGTTTATCTAACGTAAATTGGACCTAAACTCTTAACTTCCTTATCACTCACAGTATATTCGTTATCATCTTTATTTTTCTTTACTAATATACTTTTTCACTGTACACATTTAACTGTTTGCCAATCACCTATCACAGCTCATGCAAGCGACCACGACAAAATCCTTTCTAATATCCTTATGTTCTCACAAGGCTAGTCTAGTACAACAGCACAGCCACCAGAGTTCATCCAGGGGCTCTGCTAAGAACCCCTCCAAACCTCACTATCATCATCATCATCATCATCATCATCATCATCATCATCATCTTCACGACCTTTATTGCCACCTAAGGAAAGGTCACTGTATTACGTGCTGTGCAATATATTCATTAATATCATTATTTTCCTATAGCTTTCGTCCATCGCGTCATCTCTTCAGCAACCTGTAGTCCGTCAGTCACCTAGTACCATACTTCATTCAGGTGTCTGCGATAAAAACTCTCCAAGCATTTCCACAAATGTTTTATCATCTTAAATCTGTCGTGGACCGCATATCAAAATGAACATTATCCTTTGCATCACTTATTTAATTACTGTTACAAAATACTTCTTCATTCTAAGTGAAAATAAGAAGGTATATAAGTAGTTTAATGCATAGAAACTTAATACTCCACCTTCTTTCATCGCCTCATGCCAACCATCTCTTCCTCATATGACTTTTCTACTCGCCATCGTTTTCCCTTCAAGTACTTTATGGTAAACTTTATTTATCTCCTCATTATCATTTTTTCTTCCTGTTCTGACATACCTCAAACAAATATATCCTTCCACCGTCTTCTTCCACCTTGCGTCTTCTTGTATCTTCTCGTGTACCCCCCTCCACTTCCTACCTTATCCGTCAGACCAACATTCGCGGATAGACAACAAGGGCTCTGTGATAAGGGCTTAGATAACACTCTCCTAGACAGCTCCCTTATTTGAGGCGAATTGGTGATGATAATGATGATGAGGGCCGTGCTGAATGTTGATGTGTTGTGATCGGATAGGAGATGTAGATGATGATGATCTGGAATGGAAGAGAGAAGGAAGGAAGTAGAGAAGGGGTAAGAGAAAGAATTCCAGCAGACAGAGAGGAAACGGTGGAAATAGGTGAAAGAAATATTATCTGGAGAGAGTAGAGGGAGAGAGAAAAGGGATGTGAACAGGGAAGTCTAGGTAAATGATTAAGGATGGCAGACAAAGACAGGAAGAAAGGGGTAAAAAGGAAAGGGAGAAATGGGAGGGGAAACTGGAAGGAATGTTGGAGAAGATGAGGAAGGCAGTCGGAGTGAGAACAGGGGTGAAAAGGAAATGAGGACTTGAAAAGGGAAGGAAAGGTAAAAGGCAGGTAAAGGAGGATAAAACCAGGGAAGAAGAAAGATGAGAAGAAAGGGATTATGTGATCGCGGTACTGTAGCTGCAGGCTTGTCAGTCATATAAAGGCAAGATAAGGTAAGGAAGGAGAGGATATGGCAGGGGGAGCTGGGGAAAGGAGAGTGGCGGTAAAGATGGGGAAACAGAAACAAAGGGAGCTTAAGAGAAGGGAGGCAGGACGGGAGAGGTAGAAGCGTGGGGGGGGGGGAGGGAATGACACCTGCAAGGTCGTAGGTCAGTCACCTGCCCATAAATGTTCTGGATTATGGCAGCCCAACCTTGGGCTCCTATACCTCCCAAATAGGTATCTGTATCTGTATCAGTAACTTTATCTCTATATTTATGCCTATTCATACAAATTCCACTGTAGAACCGGACCTCCTCTCGCAGGGGAAGTGAGTGTCAGAATTGGGCAAATACGATCCAGAAATGGGTGTCTGTAGCGGGAAGGTTGGATATGAAAGTGAAAGCGTCGTGGTGGCTTTGTTTATGTGTATCAGGGTATGTGTGTGACAGGGTGTGACAAATGTCGTAGTGGCTGTGTTTGTGTGTATGTGGGTGGGTGTTCGACAGGGTGTGACAGGTGTGACAAGTGTAGCAGTGACTGTGTTTGTGTATATCAGGGTGCGTGCTTGACAAGGTGTAAACATATGGAAGCAAACGGAAGGGCATGCTACCGGAACCCACTTTATTACTCCCTGTTGCAAAGGACTCGGGCGTGGGACTGGACGTACGCTAAAATACAAACTTACGCTCAATTCCTTGTAGTGACAGAGGATTGTGCTTGCTCGATGGATAAGGGAAAGAGAGTGTAGAATCTTCCTAAGTCATGAAAAAAATATTCATGAGGAAAATTACTGCTTTTTAATTTTTCTCTTTTCTTTTTAAATCTAGACTACGGTAGCCAAAAGCTCAGCCTTTTATTCTTCACAAGGAGTAATACGGGGGAGGAGGGGTGGGACTGGTTGTTTTTGTCAGTGAAATAGATCACTTTATTGGCAGAAAATCGATAAACGACGTAAAGACCGTAAAAGGCATCAGAATGAATGGGAATGTGGTGAAAGACTGTGCTGTAATGTGAGGAAGATGTGACAGTAGTGGTACTATATGATGTGGCATGTGGATTGTGTTGGGTGATGAGCCTGATGTAGGGATGGTAAGGGGGGTAGAATTTTCTGTGGTGTGTGGAAGATGTGAGGGAGGCGTGAGGATAGAAAGCGGTGTGTGAGGGAGGTTGATTCAGTGTGGAATGAGGGAGGTACTGGGGTGGTGGAGGTGGGGGTGGTATATATTGTGATGTGAGAAATGTGTGAAGGCGACGAGAGAGATGTGAGAAATGTGAGGGGTGTGTGAGGGTGGGCTGATTTTACTGCTGGTGTCAGGGAGATGCTAGGTGGTGGTAGCATAATTTTTCCCGTGCTATGACTGAACTCTGTATCACGCAGTACAGATAAATACTACAGTAGGATTATGTAGGTGCATCTGTCCCCACTCCAGCCCTCCCTGTACCCACTGACCGGCGAGAAGAAAGCCAGTCCCCATCTTTTGATTTTAATGTGTGAAAGTTATTTAGATGTCACTGCTTTTCTGACCGAGTTATCAGTAAAAGTGATGTAGATAATGTCAGTGCTCTTCTAGCTAACTGCCTTATATGTCAAAATGATCAAGTAACGCCAGTACTGTTCTAACTTGGTGTCAAAATTAATTAAATAAATTGACTGCTTTCTGTCTTATATGTCACAATGATCCACAAGCAATATTAGGGCGAATGTCACTGTTAGTCCGTGTGACAATGACAAAAAAGCGGGATTAGGGCTCGTGTCACTTAATATATGTGTGACAATGATTTAAAGGCAAGATTAGGGCAAGTGTCAGTGCTAATTTAGGTGTCAAACCGATCCATTAGCAAGAATAGGGCAAGGGTCACTGTTAACTTAGGTGTCAAAATGATCTAGAAACACAATTTTAAGGGCATATACTGTACGATCTACTGTTCTGTCTAATACTCGTATGTGTCAAAAACGTATCTAAGGTGAGCCTCTTAGAAGCCGACATACTTATCCGGAGAGATTAAGATAAGAGAAGGGGTTTATCCGTTGTTATTTGTTTCTCTACATCCGCTGACACACTCCTCTCTCCTTTCTTGGAAGGGAGTTTGTCTTGCCATCATCATCATCATCATCATCGTCAGTTATCATCGTCATCATCATCATCATCACCATCATCATTATCATCATCATTTGCGTTCACTCCCAACACCTCTGTTTTTTTTAGAGCCACTTACTAGCTTACAGTCATCATCATCATCTTCAACATCACCATCATCATCGACAACACTGTTATCATTATTTTTATCATAAACATCGTCGTCGTCACCACTTCGGCGCTAGCACCCACTATCCATAATGAATACATGGTTTGGCTGTCTCATGCAGGGCTTGTATATTAGCAGGGGTGTTTATGAAACATGTCAGCAAGTCTTATGCTAGATCAGGAAAGTCTGCATTTACGAAATTCAGATCCTTAAAATATTCCCTATTCCGTCCGGGAGTCGAACCCACGTCCACCGGAAAAACAGACAACCTCTTTTCTCATAGATGACACTGATTTGTGACCAGATAAAAAGTCATCAGTGTCGATCGCTGCAGACTCACTACACCAGATGGAGAGAAAACCAGGAGACGACAGATATTTTTTTTTATTTTTTTTTAATGCCGACTGTTCCTTTAGCCATACCACATGAAGAACGGAAGCTTATATTCTGAGTAAGCTTTCAAACGAATTTTTCCCTTCTGATTTGCTGTTACTGCGCATTAAGTAAAATAGGAAGTAGCCAACATCGTCTATTTTTTTGATAATGCCAGACATACAACTGTTACTAAACCCCTCAGCCTCAATTACTGATGTAGAGCAGCATAATAGGAAGCTTACCTAATATGTTCTGTGGAAGCAAGCACACCGGTGACATTTAATTCATGAAACTCAGCTTCTTGTGAATGGATGTGATAACTGTCTAGACACACACACACACACACACACACACACACACACACACACACACACACACACACACAAACACACACATTTTACATAGAGAGAGAGAGAGAGAGAGAGAGAGAGAGAGAGAGAGAGAGAGAGAGAGAGAGAGAGAGAGAGGGAGAGAGAGAGAGCCTTCACACAAATAATCTGGTTATGAGTCGTGTAAGTTGTCCCATATTAATTCCAACCCTATAAGGTCAACTACCCACTCTCGCCACCTTTCCATTCGCCCTGTTAATGCTGCTGTCTGTAGGCGCCGGAAACGGAGACGGCTCAGGGCACGGCGTTAACCACATCCTTACTGACCTGGGTATTTACTTAGTGATGATGATGATGATGATGATGATGATGATATGTGGATTTATATGTGATAATGATAATGATGATGATGATGATGATGATGATGATGATGATGTGTGGGTTTATGTGATAATGATGATGATGATGATGATGATGTGTGGGTTTATGTGATGATGATGATGATGTGTGATGTTATATGTGATGATGATGAGAATGACGATGATGATGTGTGATGTAATATGTGATGGTGATGATGTGTGGCATTATATGTGATGATGATGATAATGATGATGATGATGTGTGATGTAATATGTGTTGGTGATGATGATGTGTGATGTTATATGTGATGGTGATGATGTGTGGCTTTATATATGATGATGATGAAGATGTGTGGCTTTATATGTGATGATGATGATGATGATAATGATGTGTGGCTGTATATGTGATGATGATGATGATGATAATGATGTGTGGCTGTATATGTGATGATGATGATGATGATAATGATGTGTGGCTGTATATGTGATGATGATGGCCCTTTTGTGGATTTATGTGTGTACTGGAAGAATGAATGGAACTGGTTATAAAATTTGCATAAAACCTTAAGTGCGATATTTTTCACCAAAGCCTAACAATATAATCTTGTGACAAAAATAACTAAAAAAAAAAAAAAAAAAAGCGTCACCTTGCCCAACAGCCAGCCTTTCGTAGACAGACATTAAGCCGACGAGTCATGAAGTAAACAGTGATGTCCTGACGTCACCCAGGGAAATCATGATGTAAGCCATTTCTCTTTACCCAATACACTGACGTCACTTCTCTCAACCCCTTCACTGCGAGCACGGTTTCTTTATTTTGTAAGTTTTATTGGGTTATTTACTTATTTATCTGTTTATTTTTTGTCATCTCGAATAGGACCACTTATTGAAAGAGTTAAAAACATTCTTCACTAACATCTTCAGACCTATCACGTCATCTTGCTACTGGCTGATGTTTTGATTCTAGGATGGAATACGCCAACATATTTACGATTGATTTTCTGTCGCAGCTTGGAATTGTTGTTGTAGGATGGACAACGATGGGAGAAGGCCAAGTCTTCCCGTGTCTCCAGTCCCTCCTAGAAAAAGCAAGTCTCAGCTACGGGAGAAAAATTGTCGTAGGTTACATCTGTGCTGCGCAGGAAGAACAAGGAAAATGGAGAGTATAAAATCCCCATGTCTAGTTCACCCTGCGGAAACATACCTACGTCACGACAGGGATTTGACTGTAAACATGTTCTTACTGGGGGGTTAGGCATACCCTTAATATACACGTCCTAGAGAGAGAGAGAGAGAGAAAAAAAAAAACTTGCCTATGCTGAAAGAAATCGTCTGGTAGCAGCAAGAATAAACTGAAAATGGACCCCACATGGATTCAGGAGATGAGGCCGTCTTGAATCACCTTTTTGTCTCCGTGGAATCTATCTGTGTGTATTGATCCAAAGCCTGACTCCTTAATCTCTCAAGAGATGGCTGCAAACAAAGCGTTTTCATGTCGTCTTGCCCTCTACCATTTTCCTGCCCTTCCTCCAACTCGCACCTCCTCTTTCATATATCTCTCCACTTTATTCCTTCATCTTATCCTTCGTCCCCCTCTCCTCCTTGACCTCACTCGCGTAAACTCTCTAGTCAGTCTCTCAGCCTCCATCCTTTCCCCATGACCAAATCATCTCAGAGTATATATTCTCTAAGCGCCTACATTCACATTCACATCAATACCACAACGCTCCTCTACTTCCTCACTCATCTGCCTGTCTCTCCAAGTAAGTCAAAAAATTACAAACACTCTTCGTCATCCATTTACTTCTGTGGACACATTTTGACATTCTATACAGGCTAATACCAGACGATTTGTTCAGCTGAGAGATATACTAGCAGCCATGGGGTTAAACTTCTGTCATCATCTGAAATTTTAGGTTTTGATATCTGTTGCTTCTAGACGCATCTACTTAACGTTAACTAGGGTAAGGAGTATCAACGGTGGAAAGGGCAGGGAAATTTTTTGCTATTCTTGGGGGGAATTTTTATGTGTAGGAATAAAATATCAGACAGGAAAAAATTCGTCTTAGGGCTTCCTCAGAATTTCGAGAAGTTTCCCCATCTTTATGGCTTGAGGAATTACCCCGGGATTCAAAGAGCCGTGAAGAAGGTCCCCCCAATTTACCAGGATAGATATACTCTTTTTACTATAAGTTGTCCGAAAATTACCCTCCCTCCATCTTGAATGCTGCATTGTAACAAAAGATTAACACTAGAATATAATGCCAGTCACAACGAAGTCCAACGGAAAAATGTAGAGATGTGGTATTGCCTCATCCTGCCACTGATCTACGTGAAATTACCTGCCCAAGGACGAACATATGGACCAGATTAAGATGAATGGAGTACAGTAGTGAAGAGGTTAAGTAAGTAAAGTAGCTATAAATAAGAGAGAATGCGGAGGTGAAATACTAGGATAAATCGCTAAGACAGAGGTATTAGGAACCCTCGTAAGGTGACATAAACGCGACCCTTAGACCAGTATTTTGGTGTCCTTCAGAAAATTATACCTTATTATTTTGTAACTTATTTCTACACTACACCGCAATCCCCTTATGGTCGGGACAACTCTAGTACTCCAGGTGTCCCCAGATTATTTTATTTAGATGAAAATGAGTAAAAAGCCCTATTCTCGTCGGGTAAGGAAGCTTCCTAGCACCTCTTCCATAGCGATTTATTTTCAAAACTTCCCATTAATATGATCTTTTTTGTGTCATATATTTTTTAAAATGTCGACAAAGACTGCACGAATAACACACAAGAGTATAGGAACGGAGCAGACGCAAAACTAAATCGCTAAGGAAGAGACGTTCGTAAGCTTCCTAACCACACTAGAATACCTCCCCAGAAGTGAAGGGTGGAGTCATCAGCGCTTGAGGGGACAGGGTAAGGTGTACAGAAGGCATCAAAAATTCATCTCTCCTGTTTTGTGTCCACGGGTTTCGAAATCTAAAGTTAAATCCACAACAGCTGGTCATTATTATTATTATTATTATTATTATTATTATTATTTTACACTGATCATTTTATTTGGCCATAGATCAATGTTATCGGTGTTGGCTGGTCCAGACTCAACACACTAATTTTCATAGACCACGGAAAAAAGAAACCAGAGAGGCGATAGAACTTTTGATGTTGTACAGTCGATCAAGAAAATATCCAGTCCACACTTAGAGCGAAGCAATCTGAGACCAGTGACGATGGATGCTGGGAAATGACCGATGATATTCCTCCATGCTGGCAAACCCCTTTAAGATTATTCGTAACCACACCTGAGCGATACTTTAATTTTTTTTTTTTTTTTTTTTATCGATCATGCAAGTCAGGAAGTCACTCAAGAAAGAGGGAAATGAACAGATGAAAGGACACCACCCGAGAGACACCTTTATTAATTGGCACAGAAAAAAAAAAAAATGGCCGTCTGCAAGTGGAGCTACAGAAGGAAGGATAAAAACGGTGAGAGGGCAGTTTGGATGTGTGTGTGTGTGTGTGTGTGTGTGTGTGTGTGTGAACGGATAAGTTATTTGCAAATGTGTGTTTTGTAATAACCGTACATGTGTGCACTGTCTCACATTACCAAGAATACTTCAATAAATAAACTAAACGAATTCCAACACACAGGACGAACTGCGACCACCGGAATAAACACCTCAGTGGCAGGATTAACGTCATTCCATCCCACGAGGACAGACTCAGGATATGACACAGAATTTTTAACTATCTCTTTATAGTCATTTTTTCTGACTGACCATAGCTTTGTCTTTTGAACCCCTAAATTAACACTCTCATAGTAGCTTCGTTTCATTTATTCTGTCAGACGATTTTATTCAGCTGAGAGTGAGTCATAGGAGCCTGAAGAGAGTTAATATACAGTACTCTCACTACGGATCCTCACATGGTCGGGACAACTCTTGCATTCTACTATAGCTGACACCAGACGATTTTACTCGACGTAGATAGTTTATACGAGGCTGAGGGAGTTGATTTTTTTTTTTTTTTTTTTTTTGCTACCTCCAGACTATTTTATGACAGTAAAGAAAGATCATATTGAAGGTTTAATGAAGTTTGCTACAGCCTCAACAACACTACCATTACAACCAATACTATAACCCCTACATTCAGTAATATACCACTACTAACAATCACAACCGCCTACCACCTCTACTGTCATCCCAGAACAACCACTACAAACCACCACAACCACAGCTACAACCACAATAACTGTAATAACATGCACTATCGGCACAACCACCACCACCACCACCACCACCAACAACAACAACAACAACAACAACAATAACCACTACAATAACCAGTAATACAACGAACAACATTCATTCCACCACAACCGCCACCAGAACTAAAACTACAACCACAGCCACAAAAATAGCATCTACTAGTCACAACCACCACCACCACCACTACCACCACCACCACCACCACCATCACAGTTATAACGATCACCACCACAACCACAACCAACAACAACCACTCCACCACCACCATCATCATTATCACAACTATAACCACCACCACCACCACCATCATCACCACAATTAAAATACCCACCACCACAACCACAACCAAGAACAACCCTTCCGCCACAACCACCGCCAAACGAATCACTGGGGCGCCAAGGATGTACTTAGTGGCTGAGTAATGAATGAGTAACGTGGATGGCCAGTAGAATATGAGTGTGAAGTGAGTAAGAGCTGGGGGAGTGTGAGACTGATAAGGAGTGGGTGAACGTAAGTACAGCTGAGTGCAATGTAAGTGCATGGATGTGGAATGGGTGGATGTGTATGGGTGGATGTGTATGGGTGGATGTGAATGGTTGGATGTGTATGAGTGGATAAGAATGGGTGAATGTGTATGGTGGATGTGAATGGTGGATGTGAATGGTGGATATGAATGGTGGATGTGAATGGTGGATGTGAATGGATGGATGTGAATGGTGGATGTGAATGGTGGATGTGAATGGGTGGATGTGTATGGGTGGATGTGAATGAGTAGATGTGAATGGTGGATGTGAATGAGTGGATGTGAATGTGTGGATGAATATGGGTGGATGTGTATGGGTGGATGTGAATGAGTGGATGTGAATGGTGGATGTGAATGGTGGATGTGAATGAGTGGATGTGAATGGGTGGATGAGTATGGGTGGATGTGAATGTATAAGGTATGAGTATATGAGGTAAGGAAGGATTAAGATTAGGGTACTGAGCCTGGAATGGGTAAGTGGGTGGATGGGAATGGGTACTGAGGGTATCAGGTATCAGTATGTAAGATAACGGAGGAATAAGATATAAGTGCTGTGTCTGGGATGAGTGAGTTAGTGTTTGGGTATAAGTCAGCGGTTTTAAGACTTTCTGAATAACGTCTCTTTTATGGGAAATGGCGATGGTGTTACCGGAAGCACACTTGCATTGCCAGAGAGAGGTCCCGAGTTCGATTCCCGGGCAGACCATGGCCTGTATTCTCATCGGTTAATTAAGGGAGCTCCGAACACCTATTCCTAAGCGATTTATTTTGCTTATTACTCCTTACTATCCTCTTCTATGTCCTTTAAATCATTCAAGTGCTACCATTTTCATTATAAATAACATATAAATTGATACAAACCAGTCGTAGCCAAAAATAAATCGAAAGGAAAGAGGTGCTACGGAGCTTCCTTAACCGACGAGCATACGGGCCCACGAGACCATTAGGTAGAGTCTTCATTGTCCTGTCCGTGCCTAGAACTGAAGCAGGGCCCTGGATGTGAGCTGATTAGGTGGGTCTCATTCTGGTGGAAGGCACTATACACACACACACACACACACACACACACACACACACACACACACACACACACACACACACACACACACACACACACACACACACACACACACACACACACACACACACACACACACACACACACACACACACACACACACACACACACACACACACACACACACACACACACACAGCTAACTCATATGCACCCCACCTCTTTCCTATACACCCCTTCCCAACTCGACCTAAGCCATCGTGGGAGGGTTTCCTGGCTGTAACCCTCCGTAATGTAGAGGTCCAGCCTGACTGTGACCTAAATAAAGAACTGCAGTCATCTTCATTCTTCCCTCACATTGTTGCTCACCGAACTTCTCCCCCTCCCATAGATACATATTTGTTTTTGTTTTTGTTTTTTGCTTGACCACAAGATTGTTTAAACTTCTCACTCGTACTTATTAATTTTCGATTCATTACATCATATTCGATAAATCCGTGTGGTGGTGACAAGAATGAAATACAGAAATAGTCACAGTGTACAAAGAAATAATGAATATGCAGATACGCAGAGGAGTGACATCCAGTTGTGAATAATGTCAGTGGCAAACAGGAAAGTTTTTAGGCACCTCCTCCTCAGCGATTTATTGTTCATAGAATATTTCACCATTGTCTTATACGATCTTATCATTTTAATTCCCTTAGACCGAGAACTTTCTTTTGTTTACATATGTTTTCTCATACTCGTCCTACTGAAAATTAGGGAGAGATATGCTTTGAACTGAAGGGGTTATATCCAGTTCTATAAATTCTTTCATCACTACAAAGCTTTATTGATAAGATGTAAATTACGAACTCGAGATGAAAGGACTAATATACAGTAAATTTAGTCCGTAAACATAAAAGAGAATAATAATGCGCCCTATGTATAGATAAATTGGTATGGAAATAATACTATACTATTTTCATTTAACTTGTCCCAAAATCGCTATCTCTTCATCTTGAATGCTGAGTTGTGGTAATAGATTAATACCGGAATATGATGCTAGTCACGAAGATGTGCTATGGAAAGTTTGGAGAGCTGCAGCATTGTCTCTTTCTGCCACTGAGCTACGTGATATAAGCTGCAAAAGGAAGAAAAAATCTGGGCCAAGTTAAGGTGAAAAAAGTATAGTGAGATTCCTAAGCTGACGACGTAAGGGCTTGTGTCACCTTGGTCAGTGTGGATGTACTGAGTCTTCACTGTACTGTCATCACACACACACACACACACACACACACACACACACACACACATACAGACAGACCCCCTCTGTCTGTCTGTCTGTCTGTCTGTCTGTCTCTCTTATGGAAAAGATACTCCTGCCAGTTTTCGAAATAGCTCTTTATAGTTAACCCCTTCTGTATAATAATAATAATAATAATAATAATAATAATAATAATAATAATAATAATAATAATAATAGACATATTACTGAGGACATAAAACCTTACTGGAAGATGATGTTTGCCGTAGTTTGCTGTTGTTACCACTTGACATGATGCAGCTTAAGGGAAACTCCTCATAGCGAAAGGCCTGGAAGCAATCGCCATTAATCCCACCAGCAGGATTACGTGTTCTTAATTATACAGGATGTCCCGGGATTTGACGTACTGCCTCCAGGAACGTGATTTTCTTTGGCTGAGTCTGAGTGAAAAAAAAAAAAAAAAAAAAAGGCTACATCAAAACAAGTCCACTGCTCAAGTCTTCAAAGCTACAGTTACTGATGACCTTAGGGGCAAAAAAAAAAAAAAAAGTAACTAAATAAATAAGGAAATAAGTGTGGTCTGTTTAATTAACCCATATAGTCATGAGTAATTGTAGCTCTATATTGATGGAGAGTAAGGAAACATGATATAAAATGTCTAAACTAGAGTCAGTCCAAAAATCACCTCAGTTAGTATATCCTGCCCTGTATTTTTGCTAAAACTCGACGACTTTACTAAGCTATTGGGAGACCTCTCATGTCAAGGGGGGCTTAACCTCGTGCCATACTCCAGTACAGAGAACGACGATGGGCATTTTAGAAAGCTAATTGAGAGAGGATCTCTAAAGTTTGAACCTGTAATTGTTTTGCGACCATGAGCCCATAGAGGAAGGGCAGTACGCTAAAAACTTTCCCAAGAACACCCCACAAGCAGCAGTGAGGAAATGGCCTAAAGACAGTATTACACAACAAAACGGTATATTCCCCACGCTCAGAAAGGTATATTCATCATGCTCTTGCCTCAGTATGACATGTTTCACTGTCTACAAAATAATGAAACAATAATACATAAACAAAGTGTATTTCCAGGCTCCTTCAATCAGTGTCACGTGTTTCAAAAAGGTCCAGTGTTTCCAGAGCGATGAAATACACCAATACATGACATCACAGTATATATCCCAGCACCTGCAATCAGTATGACAAGTTTCAGTGTTTCCCCAGTAATTAACCAGTAGTGCATAAAATCAGAGTAAATTTCCCAGCTCCTGCAATCAGTGTTAATGTATCTCGAGTGATAATGGCAAAGGGCGAGGGGATGCAGGCCTGTGTTGGTGATAGAAGAAATCCGCCTTGTTTGCATGATAGAAGGGATGTGCCGTCAAGTTAGAGATGGACTCATAGAAAGAAGGGTGGATAGGTAGATACATAGGTAGAAAGATTGATGGTTAGATAAATAGGTAGGTAGACAGAACGATAGACTGACCAATAGATGGATATCCATATAGAGTTATAGATAAATAGATAGACAGAAAAATACAGATACAGATATTTAGATAGATAGATGGACGGACCGACAGAAAACAGACAGACAGACAAAATCACAGACAAAAAAAAGACAGACAGACAGACAGTCAGGCAGACAGATATAGGAAGACAAACACACAGATAAATAGACAGACAGATAGACAGAAAGACAGACAGTCAGGCAGATAGAGAGATAGGAAGACAGATACACAGATAAAGAATGAGAGATAGAGATAAATATATATATATATATATATATATATATATATATATATATATATATATATATATATATATAGAGAGAGAGAGAGAGAGAGAGAGAGAGAGAGAGAGAGAGAGAAAAAAAAAATATATATATATATTTATTTAGGAGGTAGAGGGGAATAGGAGGGGGGGGGGAAGTTTTGGGGCGGGGCACCTGAGATCAAGGCCAGTGCCGCCCCCATCCTATCCCTTCCTCTCTCTACCCCCTCCCCCAGTCTACCTCTTCCCATCTCTTCCCCCTCCCCATTCTACCTCTTCCCCCTTAATTCGCCCTCCTCCATCCTTCCCGACTCCTCTCCCAACACCTTCCCCTCCTCCTCCTTTTTAACGCGCATCGTAACTTCTATCCCTCTTCTTTCCCTTACCATTCTCTTCCTCTTCCACTCCTTCCTCCCTCCCCTTCACCCTATTCTTCCTCCCTCTTTCTCCTCTTAAATACACCCCCTCGCCACTTTCCTCTTTTCTTCTTCATCACTCACTTCTCCTCTCTACCCCCCTCTCCCTCTTCGCTCTCTTTCTCACCTCATCCTCTTCACACTTCTCCTCACTTTTCCTCAAGTCTACCCTTTCTTTTCTCTTTCTTCCCTTTCTTCCATTCCTCCTAAATATTTTTCTCTCCACTCCTTCCCTCACGCAACACCCTTTACCTCCACAACCTCTCCTAACCCTCCGACCTCCTCCTCTCACCCCTCCTCTCTAGCCAGTTCTCTATCTTTTCCTACTCCCCCCCTCCATGCTCTCCCCACACACCCTTATCTTTTCTCCTTTCACCCTTTTCTAACTCTATTTCCGTCCTCCCCCCATTCCCAAGCTTCTCCAACCTCTCCTTCCTCCTATTTCCCTTCTGATCTCCCCCCCCTCTCTTTACTTGTTTCCCTCTTTCCCCTCCTCTCATACACCTATCCATCCTAACCCCGCCCTTTCCCCTTCCTCCTCACCCCCTCCTTCCCCATCCCAATCTGTCCCACTTTGCCCCCCTTCCTAAACTCTTTCCTTCCTTCCACACCCATTTGCTTTCACCCACTCTTTCACCCACACCCTTTTTCCTCCCTTCCCTACCCTCCTAACCTTCCTCACTCTCTCTATCCCCTGTTTCCCTCATCCTTACACCTCCCCACCCTCTCTGTCACCTGTTCCCCTCATCCTCACACCTCGTCCATCCTCGCTATCCCTTATTCCCACCCACACCTCTCCCAGCACCTCTATCCCCTATCCTCTCACATCACACCTCCCTCATCCCTTCTACCCCTTATTCCCCTCATCCCCACACCTCCCCCACTCCCTCCTCCCCTTCTATCCTCCCCCCTCAAGGTCACCCACCACCCAAACACCCAAGGATCCACCAGCTACTCCTCCCATCTCTTCCCTTATGAGGACCTTAAGTGGCTCTGTTTATCTGGGAGTATTTGTGAGTATTTATGGGTCGGTTTCGGTATTTGTGAAAGTTTATGGGTAACTTTTGGTGTCTGTGGGTATTTATGGGTAACTTTTGGTTCTTGTAGGTATTACGGGTTAGTTCGGTATTTATGGGTATTTGTGGGTATTTATGTAACCCTCCTTCTCCTTTTTAACACGCACCGTAACTTCTATCCCTCTTCTTTTCCTTACCATTCTCTTCCTCTTCCACTCCTTCCTGTATCCTTCCTTCCTCTTTCTCCTCTTAAATACACCCCCTCCCCACTTTCCTCTTTTCCTCTTCATCACTCACTTCTCCTCTCTACCCCCCTCTCGTCGGTATTTGTATCTTCTTTGTTGATAATATTTGTGCATCATCAATCTATCTATCTATCTATCTATCTATCTATCTAGCCATCTGTCTATCTTTTTTTTGTTTCTTTTCGTATTCCTTGAGTATGTTTTGGTATTTGTGATAAGGTATTCACAAGCAACTCAGGGTATTCACAAGTAAGTCTGGGTATTCACAAGCAAGTCTGGGTATTCACAAGTAAGTCTGGGTATTCACAAGCAAGTCTGGGTATTTACAAGTAAGTCTGGGTATTCACAAACAAGTCTGGGTATTCACAAGTAAGTCTGGGTATTCATAAACAAATCTGGGTATTCACAAGTAAGCCTGGGTATTTACAAGTAAGTCTGGGTATTCACAAGCAGGTCTGGGTATTCACAAGTAAGTCTGGGTATTCACAAGTAAGTCTGGGTATTCACAAGTAAGTCTGGGTATTCACAAGCAAGTCTGGGTATTCAAAAGTAAGTCTGGGCATTCACAAGTAAGTCGAGGTATTCACAAACAAGTCTGAATATTTGCAAGCAAACGTGCATATCTAATAATGATAATAATGATGATGATGATAATATTGACGACGATGGTGATGATTACGATAGTGATAATGATGATTGATATTAACTGATGATCCCTAGTATTACTTCGATCATAACTGCACTCATTATCGCTACAGAACTCTGACTAAAACTGCCCGAGGGGAGAAGGTCGTTACGCCATTCCACTTGCTACTGAGTCCGTGCAGTGGGGGTGCCTGACCTGGGGTACGTGGACTGTTTATACCTCAGAGGGTACGAAATTTAAGGGGAACGGCAATGGGCTCTTTTCTAAGGCCCGTAAGGCGAGGAGGCTCCCTAACACCTCTTCCTTAGCGATTTATTTTCCAAACTGCTTATTAATATTCCCCCGTTTGCCCCTCATGCCTTTCCAGTATCGATAATGATTGCATGAATAACACAAGAGTATTGTAAACAGAGCAGAATCAGAAATAAATCGGTAAGTAAAAGATGTTAGTAAGCTTGCTAACCTTACTATAGCATACAGCCCTAGAAGTCATTATAAGCTTCGTAATACCTTCTACCCGGCGATTTGTTCTGCACCTTACACTGATGCAAAGTAAGGCGGTAAACAAAAAGATGTAAACAGCAAAGAGGAGACTGTGTAGGTGTAATTTGCAAAATAAATCACTTAGGAAGAGGTGCTACCGGTGCTACTTAGTCTCCTGAGCGACTTAGGGTCGTATTCTCGTCGAATAAGGAAGTTCCCTAACACTTTTTCCTAAGCGATTTATTCTGCTTATTACACCTTACTATCCTCGTCTGTATCACGTAAATCCTTCCAATATCGCCATATTCGGCATAGATAAAGTACAGGAGGATATTAACCAGCCACATCCAAAAGCAAATCGATTGAGAAAAGGTGTTAGGGAGTTTCCTTACTCGACGAGAATAAGGCCTTGGAATACGGCCCTCTGAAAAAAATGACCCTTGAAAAACCTACGTACGCCTAAGGACATTGCCTGATATTGCACCGTGTTTATCATGTCCGTCTTTGACTTCCCTCTGCTAACTAACACTCCTGAAATGAAAAAGGTTTGCTATATTTATATGCTCATAAATGATTCTCTAACTAACACTCCTAAGATGAAAGAGGTTTGTTACAATTCTCTGCCCATAAATGGTTCTCCAACTAACATTCATAAGATGAGGGAGGTTTGTAACTCTGCCCATAAATGATTCCCTAACTAACGCTCCTGAGATGAGAGGTTTATTTTATACAGTATATATATATATATATATATATATATATATATATATATATATATATATATATATATATATATATATATATATATATATATATATATATATATATATATATATATATAAAAATAACTAAGGAACGGGCATGGGTTATACGGACAAAGAAGAAGAAGAAAAAGAAGAAGAAGAAGACGAATAAAAAGAGAAGAAGAAGAAGAAGAAGAAGAAGACGAAGAAAAAGAGAAGAAGAAGAAGAAGGGGGAGAAGTGTGAAGAAGAAAAAAAAGATGAAGAAAAAGAAAGAAAAATAAATTATCCCAGACATTCATTTCAGGTTTGTCCCTCTTAATTAGGGAAACCAAGATATCATTAACAGAGTAGCAATAGTGATAATAAAAAGAACAGTTGCGTCACAAATAAACAGGAAAACAACAACAGCAATAATAAATCATCACAGGTGCCGTGGCAATAAAGGTAAAATCATCATTATCATCATCGTAACATTAGTATCATTATAGTACCAACAAAGCTAAAAACAAAACAATATACAGCAACAACAACATCAGCAAGGTCAAAGAAACTGCATCAAATTAATTAACAATAAAAGGAACACAAACAGCACTCGTAAAAGCATCATCGACAACAACAACACAATAACAAATCAAAAACAATAACGGAGAAACAAGAAGAACAACAACAAGAGGGAGGAAATGCCGAGAGGGCGGAGCAGACACGCCTCCTCTCTTCCTTCCTCCTCTCCCTCTTCCTTCCTCTTTTCCTACTCTTTTTTTTTTATTCCTCTTCCTTTATTTTTTTTTTCCCTATTTTGACACATTGATGTCCTTCCTTCCGTCCTTCCGTTTTCCTTTCCTCCTTTTTTTCTCTCTATTATCTCTCTCTCCCTCTCTGTTTTATTCCTTGTTCCTCTGTTTTTTTTTTTCCTCCATTTAATTTAGCCTTCCCCCCCTGTCTCTCTCTCTCTCTCTCTCTCTCTCTCTCTCTCTCTCTCTCTCTCTCTCTTCCTTGTCTTCTCCCTCTTTTTTTCTCTCTTTAATTTAGCCCTCCTCTCTCACATCTTCCTTATTCATCAGTATTTCCCTCTCTCTTTCGTCGTTTCTCTTTTCCTGTTTATTGTCTTCCTCTGTATTATATTTTCCTTCTGTCTCACATCATTTTCTTTCCTCTCTTACTTTTCCCGCTGTCTTATCTCCCTCCGTTATCTCTTTGCCTAGATTTCTCTTATCTTGTCTCTGTTCCTCCCTGCCTACCTCCATCAAGCTCTCTCTCCCCCTTTTCCGAGAGAGAGAGAGAGAGAGAGAGAGAGAGAGAGAGAGAGAGAGAGAGAGAGAGAGTTTTCTTGAGTTTTCCCTTTCTTTTCCTTTCCTCTTTCCTACTCACATACTTTCCTTTTTAATCTCTTTTCCTACACTTACACATGAGACTGGTAAGTAGATCACCAAAAAGCTGTGTACATAGTAAGTAGGCTTTTAAGAATTGGTAAGTACACCACAAACAATACACCTGGTAATTCAACAGGTAAGAAAGATCTGGTTTTGGGCGGAGGGTGCGTGTTAGTAGTGTGTAAGTAGGTAAGTAGGTTGGCAATAGCAAGGCAATAGAAGAAACATAGGCAAGTAAGTCGCTTAGTAAGTGGGATGGTAAGTAGGTATATAAGTCTGGTAAGTATATCAGAGTATAAAGTGTGTAGGGTGGAGGGTGTATCCGTAAGTAGGTCAGCAGTAAGTAGGTACAGAGCAGTAAGTAGATAAGTAAGACCATGTAGAGATGTGTGGAGGGTGTGTTTGTTAGTAGGCAAGGATGTGTAAGTAGATGTGTAACCAGTCAGTAAGTAGGACTGTAATATGGCGTAAGTAAGGAAGTAAGTAGGTATATAAGGAGATAAATAAGAAGACTATAAGGTAGAGGGAGGAAGGTGCATTAATATGTAGGTAAATACAGGAGTCAGTATGTCTGTAAGTAGGCTGTAAGCAGATCAGTATGTAGTCAGTAAACAGTCAGTAAGTAAGCAGGGCAACAAGTAGGTGTATCAGCAGGGACGTAAGTAGCATCATGAAGGAATAGGACGGAGAGTGTATCAGTAAGTACGTCCGTAAGTAGGCATTTAAGAAGGCAGGTAAGGAGATGGAAAGCATATCAGTAAGTAGGACAGTAAGTAGAGATATAAGTAGGCAGGTAAGTAAGACCACATAGGGGAGTATCAGTAAGTAGGGCAGTAAGTATGGCAGTAAGTTGGCATACAAGCAGGCAGGTAAGTAGGACCATATAGGATGTATCAGTAAGTAGGGCAGTAAGTAGGCATATAAGCAGGAAGGTAAGTAGGACCATATAGGGTGCATCAGTAAGTAGGACAGTAAGTAGGCATATAAGCAGGCAGGTAAGTAGGACCATATAGAGTGTAGGGTGGAGTGTGAACCTTCCTGGAACACCCTAGCAACACCCTCACCTCTGACCCGACCTAGAGGAGAGGCCCGGGCACACCCTATGCCCCCCCACCCTCCACCCTACACCCCCCCCCATGTGTAGTATACTGTGGTGTGGGAATGTAGAGATTTAGTGTGGTGTGGTGTGGTGTGGTGTGGCAGAGAGGATATCTGGTATGGTGGTGTGCGAGATAATTGTGATGTGTTGTGGGAATGTGGAAATATGGTGTGCTTGTGTGTGAAATTATTGTGGTATGGTGTGGCGTGGTGTAGTGGATTTAATAATGATCGTGTGGTCATCTGGCATAAAAATCCTCCTCCTCCACCTCCTCCTCATCATCATCATCATCACAACGCTATTACCACTAATCTTCCTTTTCTTTTTTTTTTTTTTTGCTTTGTTTGCCTCTCTCTCTCTCTCTCTCTCTCTCTCTCTCTCTCTCTCTCTCTCTCTCTCTCTCTCTCACTTCTCAGTTAGCATCTTAACAAAACCCTTCACCAAATCCTCATGCGTCTACCTTAACAAGTACGTCTCTTTCTAATATATTTTTTCTTTTGCTATTTTTTGTGTCCTTGTTTTTATCCGTGCAGAAGCCTCAAGGTCGGGGGGTGATGTATGTGCTTGAGTTTTTTTTTGTATTTTATTTTAGTGTGTGTGTGTGTGTGTGTGTGTGTGTGTGTGTGTGTGTGTGTGTGTGTGTGTGTGTGTGTGTGTGTGTGTGTGTGTGTGTGTGTGTGTGTGTGTGTGTGTGTGTGTGTGTGTGTGTGTGTGTGTGTGTGTGTGTGTGTGTGTGTGTGTGTGTGTGTGTGTGTGCGTGTGTGTGTGCGTGTGTGCGTGTGTGTGTGTGTGAGTGTGTGTCTGTGTGTGTGTGTCAGCCTTAACCCTTCCTTTGCTATGGCCACGCTTGGATATTTTCTTTAGTGTAAAACCGGGCGATCTTGGTTTTGCCTAGAAAGATCCTGTTAGTCAAAGGGTTAATAATAATTTGCCTCATTTAACTCACTGACTGCGACAGATGAAGGTACTGAGGCTGACACTAGACGATTTTGTTCTGGTGAAAGAAATCCTAGCAGTGGAAAGATTATTTTTTTCATACATATATCCACGGAGAGACATAAACGACATGCTATGGGCGTGGTTGGCTGTCTATCCTAACTTGGCCGTCTCTCTGCATGTCAGCTTAACTTTTCAGTGTACTGTCTACGCGTATTTCAAATTTTCCTGCACCTGTCTATCTCTCTACTTATCTTTCTCCTTACACCAAAAGCACTGCAATGGTAACAAAATTCACAACTGTTTCCATCCATGCAGAAAATACTTCAAAAAATTTAAGCTTCTCTGTACCCACATTAGATATGACTCCTTGTTTGTCTGTCAGCTTCCCATACTTTCAGTGACTGGTGGGAAAGCATGAAAAATTAGAGTGAATATATCTGGCAGGAACGCAGCAGTTATATTTCCTAGTCATTCACAACCACTACGGCTATGTTTATCTTGTTTTGGGTCCCTCCTGGCGACTGAACTCTTTCTTGAGCAAATAATTACTCAAGTTGCTTATTGCGGTTATTGACAGACGATTTTATTCAGATGGGGGCGAACGCTGTCATACGAAGAGTTTATTCTGTTAAAAGAAAAAAGCTGTCTGATCGAAAGGAGTGACACTCTTCATTACTATGACATGTATTCTGTTATATTACTGCTGTTGCCAGGCCTGTTTATTCACTCTGGGAATGATTGTTAGTGGCGGTGGGAGCTAATTAAAACTCATCTAACCATTCAAGTAAAAAATAAAAAATCTCTTGCTAAAGAGAGAGAGAGAGAGAGAGAGAGAGAGAGAGAGACCTAAGGCGGGACGGAGAGTTTCAGTGACTCTAGTAGCATGTCCGATCATATGCTAGTCTATTTTCGCACTCTATGGGCTCATACCATCAATATATATAGTCTGAAAAATATAGGCTTTAACGATCACTACCTTCACCATCACCAAAACCACAACCATCATCATCATCACTACTACTAATCCTACCACTATTGTTACCACCACCACACCACCAACTACTACTACTACTACTACTATTACTCTAACCTACCTCTCCCTCTTCCTTTACCTGCAGACCCTCCCTCGTACCACGATGTAGGTAACACCATATAAGGCCCTCAACCCACAGCCTCTCAGGGACAAAAACACCTGGACAGAAATTCACAAAATGTCTTAAGATCATGTTATCCTCATAGCTAAGATCTGTGCATTAAAGAGGAGCAACTGTATACACGTGGGAATGTTGTGCACTTTCCTGTTTCGTCTGTCCTGAAATAGATAAATAAATAAATAAATGAATAAATAATAGTTACAGTAGGGAAATAATCGTAAAGCTGTGTATGAAGCAAGTAGGTCATGAGGTCAAGATGCTCAGAATCAGATGCTGGGCTACTTATGACTCACAACGTCTAGGCTAAAAGAAAAAAGAAGAAAAATAAAAGAAAATAAGCATCACCAACACCACCACCACGACAACCACCACCACTACCACCACCAACATCAATAATGTCAGTGGCAAGAACACAGACTACAATAATAACCATTAAGAATCGCCAACATTACAAAGGGAAAGCAGAATGGTCCCCACAAAGCTACACCACACTGATATATTTCTATGCAAACTGCCATGATGATTAATAACCGTACACTACAAGAAACATAGGATCCCAAAACTTGTGACTGGGTATTTGATTCGACGTTTGAACCCATAAATCCAATTAAAAGTTAAAAAAAAAAATGAAAAGGTGGAGGAGTATATTTGCCCAAGTAATAGGTGTGTCAAGTCTGGAGAGAACTGATGAAGAAATCAAGGAATGGCATTAAGTTGAACAGTGTCTGGAAGAAAGAAAGAAGGAAAAAGGAAGAAAAGTTCAGGGAAAAAACATAAATACAACAAAACCATCACCCCCGCCACCACCACCACCACCACCACCACCACCACCACCAACAACAACAACAACAACGACAACATCAACAACAGCGACAACAACAGCAACAGCAACAATAACAGCAACAATAACAGCAACAACAATAATACCATCGACAGCAATACTATCGTCATACTTATCATTTTTCCTACACGTATAGGGAAAAGAACCTTAAGCAGGAAAAAAAATGAAGCACCAAAGTAGGAGGACTGTCAGCAGAGTGTCCGGTGAAATGAGTCACGAATCCGGTCACTCAGTATTAAAACTTTCGAAATCCCTGGCTATACAGTACACACTTCACATGCTAAACAATTCACAAAAAATGATTGGTAACATTCCCCCAACTATCAAATTAAAAAATGGGGGTGTAACTCTTGTCGCATGCATCTCCATACACGCTTCTTCCGGCTATTTCTCTCTTTCTTCCACGCTTTGCTCCAGCAGTTTTAAACAGCTTACATATTCACACTCTTAACCACATTCACATATCCTTTACCTCTGCTAGCAAAGTTGGAGGAGGTTATACATTCACCCTTGCTTGTCTGTTCGTTATTAGATTGTTTCTTCACAAAATCTCAAAGAGTTATTGATGGAAATCAATGAAATTTTGTTGCTACGTGGGTCATGGACGAAAGAAATTATTAAATTTTGATCTGAGCTGTGTGGCTTAGGCGCTGGTGCAGGCACTAGATCTCTGAGTGCACTAAACTTATTTTATTAATGTATTAACCATATATGATTATTTATTTTTATTTTTCATTCATTTATTTATCATATTTATTTGTTTATTTATTTGCCATATTTATTTACCTATTTATTTATTCTTGGCCTTCCAAGTCTCCTACCCACTAACTCATACATACCCATCTTCACTGTCTTCATCTCCATTCTCTCCGTGACCATACCATCTAAGCACACTCTTCTGCCTATTAACCAGTATACTTCTTTACTCCATATTTTTTTTATTTCTATAATTCTTTCGGTACTGAACAGTTTATCTATAAAACTTAACCCTCTTTTCACTCCTACCACGAATTTCCAATAAATAACGTTACACATGTCACAAGTTTTCATTCCTTACGTTCAGTTCGTCTCCTCATCGTATCGTACCGTGCTTCTTACACTTTCACTACCTGCTTTCCTGAACATTATTTACACCTCTAACTTTCCACCCAGCCAACTGAGCCAGTGATGAATGTCCATATGACGTCCTCCTGGCGTATATAAATGTGTATATTCCTCTCTCCTCTCCTATCTGTCTGTCTGTCTGTCTGTCTGTCTGTCTGTCTGTCTCTTCTCTCTTTCCTCTTTCCTCTTCTCTCTCTCTCTCTCTCTCTTCCTCTTCCTCTTCCTCTTCCTCTCTCTCTCTAACTCTCTCTCTCTCTCTCTCTCTGTCAGCCATCAGTCTATACAGCATCAATAGATAACACAGGACGGGGTGAAGGGGTCAGGGAGAGAAAGGAAAAGGCTTCGAAACCATCTCCATTAATCCCTTCAGCTCGAGGACGTATTTTATATTTCCTTCCTGCTATTTATTCGTATTGCACAGACGATTTTATTCAGCTTAGACGGGTTAGAAATGTCTTCGTAAACTCCCTCAGTACCAGGACAGCTTTTAAATTATGGTGGTATAGTGTTCCTCCTCGTAACATAGGGTTTGGGTGGAGTCACCCCCTCCCTACACTATTGCCATGTTTCCTAACCCTACGATGTATAACGCCTGTGGTTTGTGTAGTAGGAATGATACATAAACATAACTCATACTAATATAACTGTAATGAAAGTGCTGACATGTATCAAGGAAGAATAAAACTATTCTGCATACTATATTATACGATAATAGAGAAACGTGGCATAAAAATTTGGCAGTGTTGCTCTAAAAATATTCTAATTATTATTTACTTCCCCAACACTTCTAACATTGCTAATTAATTTAGCAAGTATAATTGCAAGAAAATTTGAAGGGATAAAAGTGGGAAGAGGCGATCCTTTCATAATTAAAATAAATATATCAAACAGCTCTGGGGTGGCAGCACTCACGCGACACGTGTTTGTGTGTACGCTGTGGGAGGTCACCAACCCCCTATAGTCTGTCTCAGGAAAAACGAATGTAGAATATCGTCTGTTTTACTCCAAAGTCACTGTCAAAGGCTGAAGGCATCTGATTTAACGACCTATGGGAATACAAGCTGGCCAGGGACAACCCTGAGGGCAAGAGGCGCGCACACACACACACACACACACACACACACACACACACACACACAATCAATGAATGGGTATAAGTGACCCGCTATGCTCACAGGTCAATATGAACTGTGGTTCCTGTTTTTGGATGCAACTTTTTTTTTTTTGTTACAAAGCACTAAAAATAAACGAAAAATATTGGACCAGTTATTCGTTGTATATTTAGATTTAATAGCATATTATTCCTTTTATTTTACTTTTTTTTATTTTTTTTTGAGCTTGATTCGCCTGTCATCAAGAATTTGTAAGTTGGCATTTCAGGTCACAGCACCTCCTGACTGACTCTCTCTAAACCTCTGCTTCCGTCCTTTCTTGTCTCCCTCCTCCCTCCCCCATCTACCCTCTCTCTCTCTCTCTCTCTCTCTCTCTCTCTCTCTCTCTCTCTCTCTCGTGTGTGTGTGTGTGTGTGTGTGTGCAATCATTATCATGACTAATGGAATGTTCTGTATTGGAAAGTAAAGATGAGGAGAAATATTGTGGAATCTATGGCGAATATTGTGGCAGAAGAGTGTAGACATGTATGAAGGTGAACGTTAATTGGCCCACAGGGAATTAATGACAGTTCCACATGCTGACGTCTCGAGGGGACTTCTTGTAGTTGTTCTCAATAAATATATTCCAATGTTTTATTTATTTTATAATACTTATATCACAGTTAAGTTATACTTTGCATTGACATTATTATTCACTACTACAGAACCTTGAGAGAGAGAGAGAGAGAGAGAGAGAGAGAGAGAGAGAGAGAGGGGGGGGGCGGGTCATTCCCAGGGGACAAGTGGTCACTCCTCACCTCTCTCTCTCTCTAGCATGCAGACCCACCACCCCTGAACTCAAAACATCATCCTTCCTGCCTTCCTATCCATCCCCATCCCCTCTCTTCACCTAGCTTTTTGCCCACATACACAACATTTGCACACACACACACACACACACACACACACACACACACACACACACACACACACACACACACACACACACACACGTTTTTTAAATAACTGACGACCTACCAAAAAATCTATCATTCTATCACAATATATATATATATATATATATATATATATATATATATATACACACACACAACTTAGAACTATAAAACTTATATGTAAACTTCAGGAAACTGGGAAATGAGGACCTCCCCTTGGAAAATTCCTTGGTGCGCCCCTGCTGGACACTGATAGATAAATAGAGGCTTCACATTGTTTTATTACTTAAGCGTCGTGTGTGTGTGTGTGTGTGTGTGTGTGTGTGTGTGTGTGTGTGTGTGTGTGTGTGTGTGTGTGTGTGTGTGTGTGTGTGTGTGTGTGTGTGTGTGTGTGTGTGTGTATGTTTTTTCATAGTGACGGGATGGGGGCAGGGGGATTCCACCAGTGAAGAAGGTTTAGATAAGGGAAACATGAATATCGAGTGATAGAGAGAGAGAGAGAGAGATTGTATTTTCAATGTAAATTTTAGAATATAATGAATATTTATAAAGGAAATGCTACTGTTGATCCTTCGATCAGTAATACTATTGTAAATCAGTTTATGTTTTTTCATAAAGAATAGTAATAAAACAATAAAATAAAATAAAATAATTTTTCTTCATCTTTCATGGCTATTTCATTGCTTCCTTACCCAACCCCTCCCCACATTCCGACCCGGGCCACTCCCATCCTCCATCCCTCCTCATATGGACCGATATCAGGACACTGACAGATAAATAGAGGCTACACATTGTTTTATTATTTAAGCGTCGTGTGTGTGTGTGTGTGTGTGTGTGTGTGTGTGTGTGTGTGTGTAGAGGAAAGAAAACGGAAGAGGGAAGGAGGAAGGTTAAGAATCCCGAGGGGACCTCTTAATCCTTCACACGGTCACTCGTGTTCCGATTTTGGCAAAGGCTTTGTAAAATTCTCTCATTCATGTTTCCTGAGAAAGGGTATACAGGATTTAGGCCTATTGGGGAAACCTCTATAAAAAAAACGCGCCGTGACTTTTACCTCAAGGGTGGTGCGGAAATAAAGTCAAAATTATAATCCATACATAAAAATGGAAGTAAAAAACCATGGATGACACATAACAAAATCTAGCGAGAGAGAGAGAGAGAGAGAGAGAGAGAGAGAGAGAGAGAGAGAGAGAGAGAGAGAAATAATAATAATAATAATAATAATAATAAAACTTTATTTCCACTAAACAGTGGGTATTCTTATACATTATACAGTAGTACAGCATACAGTATGAAAGTTCTATACACAATATAATACAAGTTGATACATATGGTGGAGAATAGTGACAGAGAGGTAAATGGTTTAAAAGGTGTGGGGACACTTAGGTTAAAAATAGATCAATTAAGGGATTTAGGAACGAAGGCAGTGGGAAGGATTAAGACAGATGGGATTGTAAGATTAGGGAGTTTGAGCAATAGGGTAGAATGTATGCTCTCAATAAAAGTATAGCAATTATCAACGGCTAATTATTATACAGGTGTTGATGGTGGGGGTCTATATTTATAGGAGGTGTTGGTGGTGGAGGTATAGCGGGTGTTGTTGATGGGGGTGTTGTTGGGGGTAGGGGTATAGGGGGTGTTGGTGGCAGGGGTATAGGGGGTATTAGAAAAACGGAGATCACAAGAGGGAAACAGTGTCAAGGTCATCGCTGATGGAGAGGTCAGCTCGGAAACGTGGCAACAGTGCAGGGAGGGGGTGACTCCACCAAAACCCTACGTTTCGATCTGTCAGACTATAGTAGTAGTAGCAGCAGTAGTAGTAGTAGTAGTAGTAGTAGTAGTAGTAGTTGTAGTAGTAGTAGTAACAGTAGTAGTAGTAGTAGTAATTGCACTTATATAATAGTAGTACTAGTAGTAGTTGTAGTAGAAATAGCAGTAGTAGTAGTAGTAGTGGTAGTAATAGTAGTAGCAGTAGCAGTAGTAGTGGTAGTAGTAGTTGCAGTAGTAGTAGTAGTAGTAATGGTAGTATTAGTAGTGGCAGTAGTAGTAGTAGTAGTAGTAGTGGCAGTAGTAGTAGTAGTAGTATAGTGTTCCTCCTCGTAACATAGGGTTTGGGTGGAGTCACCCCCTCCCTACACTATTGCCATGTTTCCTAACCCTACGATGTATAACGCCTGTGGTTTGTGTAGTAGGAATGATACATAAACATAACTCATACTAATATAACTGTAATGAAAGTGCTGACATGTATCAAGGAAGAATAAAACTATTCTGCATACTATATTATACGATAATAGAGAAACGTGGCATAAAAATTTGGCAGTGTTGCTCTAAAAATATTCTAATTATTATTTACTTCCCCAACACTTCTAACATTGCTAATTAATTTAGCAAGTATAATTGCAAGAAAATTTGAAGGGATAAAAGTGGGAAGAGGCGATCCTTTCATAATTAAAATAAATATATCAAACAGCTCTGGGGTGGCAGCACTCACGCGACACGTGTTTGTGTGTACGCTGTGGGAGGTCACCAACCCCCTACAGGATTTAGGCCTATTGGGGAAACCTCTATAAAAAACGCGCCGTGACTTTTACCTCAAGGGTGGTGCGGAAATAAAGTCAAAATTATAATCCATACATAAAAATGGAAGTAAAAAACCATGGATGACACATAACAAAATCTAGCGAGAGAGAGAGAGAGAGAGAGAGAGAGAGAGAGAGAGAGAGAGAGAGAGAGAGAGAGAGAGAGAAATAATAATAATAATAATAATAATAATAAAACTTTATTTCCACTAAACAGTGGGTATTCTTATACATTATACAGTAGTACAGCATACAGTATGAAAGTTCTATACACAATATAATACAAGTTGATACATATGGTGGAGAATAGTGACAGAGAGGTAAATGGTTTAAAAGGTGTGGGGACACTTAGGTTAAAAATAGATCAATTAAGGGATTTAGGAACGAAGGCAGTGGGAAGGATTAAGACAGATGGGATTGTAAGATTAGGGAGTTTGAGCAATAGGGTAGAATGTATGCTCTCAATAAAAGTATAGCAATTATCAACGGCTAATTATTATACAGGTGTTGATGGTGGGGGTCTATATTTATAGGAGGTGTTGGTGGTGGAGGTATAGCGGGTGTTGTTGATGGGGGTGTTGTTGGGGGTAGGGGTATAGGGGGTGTTGGTGGCAGGGGTATAGGGGGTATTAGAAAAACGGAGATCACAAGAGGGAAACAGTGTCAAGGTCATCGCTGATGGAGAGGTCAGCTCGGAAACGTGGCAACAGTGCAGGGAGGGGGTGACTCCACCAAAACCCTACGTTTCGATCTGTCAGACTATAGTAGTAGTAATAGTTAGTAGTAGTAATAGTAGTAGTAGTAGTCTTACGTTCATCTGAAATATAAATCCAGTTGACTGCAGGCTGAAATTCCCTCCTCCTGCGGTCCACCATCCTCCTTTCGGCGGATAGGAAGCTGAGGGACGTTTGCATAACCGGGCAGTGGAGCCGCCCT
>NC_137064.1:26359236-26369236 GCF_032717465.1 Coenobita brevimanus | reverse complement strand
GCAGGACAAGGCGGACTCAACAGATTTTTTTTTTTCATATCACTTCCATATTGCAACCCAGTTCACCTAATACCTTTTTATATCGCCCCCTTCTCACTCTATGTCTCTTCCGTTTTTCCCCTTCACACAAACCAGTTCTACATTCTAGCTTAGTTTACGTTTAATCTTTATTTTATCTCCTTCTCTCTCTGTCTCTTATATCTTACACCAGCAAAACACACTTCTCTGGCATATTTTTCGGTCCCATATTCCAACCTTCTTTACATTTTACCTCCTTATTTAATTTTCTTCTCATTCTAGGTCTCGTCTTTCCCTCCACATACCTTACTTCGTCTCCTTCTCACACTCCGTCTCCTTCGTCTTTTCCACCACACAGTCTTCTTTGCCATATCCTGCGTCCCACATTCCAGATAGAGCCACTTTCTGTCCTAGTTTTCCATTTCTTTCTAGGCCTAAAGTCTGTATCATTGGTGGCATTGTAGGTTTCGTAGTGCCATTTTCTTTACGATTGATTATTTTGTTCAACGTTAAATGCACATTCTTAGTACCGAATAGTTTGCCTCAATAACACACAAAAAGATTAAAAGATGTAGTAATCCATAACATCGGTAAGAATAGTCCTTATGGAATATCTAAAGCCACCTAGAATAATGCTCTAAATCTCCTAATTTCCCCTACACATTCCAGCCTCAGTCTTATTTCTACCTGAAGAGGGTCCAAGTGGGGCTGAATCTGTTTTATCATCTCAGTTTCACACGTGGGTATGAGTGTAATTTTCCCTTCCAGCCTTATTTCATCTCCTTCTCACCCTCGGCTTCCTCCTGTCCTTCCTCCACATAAGATTTTCTAGTAGATCAGCAGTACCACATTCCAGAATCAATTATTTTTTACCCATTATATCAGGCCGATTCCTCAGGCGCTGTTTTATTTTTATTTCATTTATTAAGGTGGTAATCAACGAAGCCTTTCAATCCTCATTCTTTGCTCAACAGTCGCCTTTAGCACTGATTTTGACGAGTGTACGAGTCACTAAATCTTTTCTGGACGATGATGGATTATTTTAGGTTGTTTTTGTAACATCAAGAGGATTTAATTTGGCCCAGAAGAGGTCTTTCGTAGGGAGGGAGTTACAGGCTTTATTTTGTAACCCTCCCATTTGAAAAGGTCTGGTCTAAGCTAAATATAGTGGTCTACAGAAAACGATAATCACGCTGAAGGGGTTAGCGTGAACAATGAGCACTATACTCCTTTTACTCTATCTTGGCCCAAATTTTCGTCTCTCTGAAGCTTATATCTTGTAGCTCAGAGACAAAGACAATACTAGGCTCTACATCCTTTCCACAACACATCTTCATTAGCACCTTTTTATAATGTGAATCTACTGTAAAAATTCTACAGCGAAGATAAGATTGAAATTTTAGGCCAGGTTTGAGTAAAAAGGGTATAGTAGAACAGTTATCACTGAATCCAAAATCAACTCCATACTTTTCTGAATGAAGCTTGCTGTTTTGAATTCTCTTCGTCGAGATGCAAACTAGTCTAATTGTAGATGTGGTCATTCATCTCGTCCTTATTTCATATCATTTTATATTTTCCTTCATGTTCCCGCCCTCCTCCCTCTTATTCCCTCTTTCCATATCTCTTTCTTTTCCTATATTATTTCCTATCCTTGTCTCTCCGTCCCCTCCTTCTCTCCCCCCCCCTTTCTCTGTCTCTCCTCCTCTCCCCCTCCCATCTCTCTCTCTCTTTACCTGCCTGCCTGCCTACCTACCTACCTACTTACATGTCTCTATTTCTATCTATCTATTTGGTAATAGCCTGACTGAAAATGAAAAACAAGGCTTAGTAGTGAAGTGCGTGGTCTTCCTGTTTCCCTTCTTCTCTCTCTCTCTCTCATCCCCTCCCTCCCGTCTCTCCTCTACCCCTTCTTGCTCTCTCTTTTACGTCTCCCTCACAATAAATATATATATATATATATATATATATATATATATATATATATATATATCTTCCATGGAACCTTCTTTTTCTTCCCTATTCAACCCAGTCTTCCAACCCCTTAAAATTTTTTCCCCTTTTCACACCCCACTCTAAGTTTCCCCTTCTTTCTTTCTTTTCCCTCCTACACTTTCCTTGTTATACCTTCTTTCCCTCCTGCTCTCTCAGACTTTCCTATTCTTTCCCTCCTAAGCTCTCTCTTCTTTCCTAAATTCCCTCCTAATCCCTCCTGTTTCCTCCATTCCCTCCATCCGTCTCCTTCTCTCCCCCATTACTTACCAGCATCCTGACTCCAAAGGTTATCCAGTCCTCTCTCGCACCCCCCTCTCCCCCCTCTCACGTCCACTCACCGACACATTCACCTCTTCTCAATAATTCTTTTTCTTTTCCCACACCCCGCCTACACAGAATCAGCTCCTCACCTCCAGACACATATCTTCCACATAATCCTCCTCCCTCTGCCTGTCCCTCCTCCCGTCTCTGTCCATTCAACCCTCCCCCCTTCCTCCTTTTTCCCCTACCTCATGCCAACTAAACAAGTTTCCCCTCCTATCCTCCACCATACCCTCCCTTCCCCGTCTCTCTTCCCTACCTCGTTCTCTTCCATACTCTCCTTCCCCCCGTCTTTCTCCCCTACTCCATTCTCTCCCATAATCTCCCTCCCTTCTAACTCCCTATCTTCGTCTTCTCTCATACTCTCCCTTCCCCCTCCTCGCTCCCCCACCCCGTCCTCTCCCTCAGACATATATTTTGCATTTGTCATCCCTTTTCTTGTCCATTCTCTTGTTCCCTTCTCACAACCACCCACACAGATTTCCTTTCCCCCCACTCCTCCTCCCCACCTCCCCCTTCTCTCCTCCTCCCCACCTCCCCCTCCTCTCCCCCTCCTCATCTCCCCCTCATCTCCCCCTCCTTATCTCCCCCATGTTTCCCCTGCATTTAAATACATGTCCAATTCTCGTTGATTTTTCTTCTTTAATTTTCCTATGCCCCTCCCACTCAGTTTCCTTTCTCTCTCTCTCTCTCTCTCTCTCTCTCTCTCTCTCTCTCTCTCTCTCTCTCTCAGACACATATTTTCCACATAACTTTTTCCCCTCCTCCCCCTGCCCATCCTCTCTTCATTCCTCTCCCTGTCCACCCCCCTCCTTCCTCCATCTCTTTCCCCTCCCACACCCCATCCAAACGAGTTTCCTCTCTTCTTCTCTCCTATATTGTCCCTCCCCTTCTCTCCCCTATCACGTTCTCCGCCTCAGACACACAAATCCACATAATCTCGCTCTCCTCCTGTCCGTTCACCCATCCACTCCCCCTCTTTCCCCTCCAAGACAGGTTTCCCCTTCCCTCTTCGTCCCACCCCTTTCCTTTCCCCTCTATCCCCTCTTCTTCAGACACATACCTTCCACATACTTTCTCTCAAATCCTCCCTTTCCCTGCCCACATCTCCCTCCTTCCCTTTTCCCTCCCACACCCTTTCCATGTAAGTTTCCCTTGCCCTCCTTCTCCTTTACTCCATCCTCCTCTCTCCCCTACACCCTCAGACACATATCCAAATATCCTTCGTTCCTCTCAAAGTTCCTCCTCCTCAGATGCACTCTCTCCCTGCACTTCCTTCCTGCTTCACCTCTCTCCCTCTCTCTCTCTCTCTTCCATCCGGCACAAGTTTCCCCTTCTCCCCTTCACCCCCTACCCTCATGCCTCAGCTCCTACACCTTCAGCCACATATTATCCACATATCCGCCCTTCCTCTCAAAGCTCCTCCTCCTCTCACCATCTCTTTCCCTGCTCATCCTCCCTACCTCCCTCCTCTTTCCCCTCTCTCCCCCCAGCCACACAAGTTTCCCCTTCTCCCCATCCCCACCCCCTGTCCTTCTCTTCTCTTGCCCCCCACCTGAGACCCGCCGAACCGCATACCTGGCCAAGATTATCACACCATCTTCACGTCCCCCTGATGGACTCGCCTCTAATGGCAGGTGTGCTTGCCCGGGATGCCAATTTACCCCATAAACGTAAAGGGTATTGAAATATGGAAATAATGGATAATGGACCAATAAAATGCCGTGGAAGCAGACGAAGGAGGGGAGTGGGATTTTTGTCGTGAAAGTTAGGCTCTGGTGTTGTATATACCCCGTCGGAAATAAATGCTTTTGGAATCGATCGACGCGGTGTGGAAATCTAAAATAATAGTTTGGCGATGCTGTCCTCTAGTAAATCTATTATTGAGGCCGGCCGGGGTTCAGGGACACTGGAGGGACAAACTGGGAGTCTATTTCTGTTTTCCCGACATAAGGACAGAGGGACAAAAAACAAAATGGAAAACAGGCTGACATTTAAGACTTTTAGTAAGTTTCTAACCAAAGCCACTTCTTTCCCCCAAACGTATATGCTCAACCTATCCAGAAAGCAAAGTGAAAAATAGACTGGACTTCAATTACTATCTAAGCCAAAGACACGTATCTTCCTCTTCAAACTTACTTAGTGTGCCTATCCAGAGAGTGTAATGTAAAACAGTCTGGATTTTAATATCTTTCTAACCAAGGAGGGCTTCACTAAACACTTATCTTCCTATTCTGACCTGTTCATTATACCCTAGAATATAATTAATGGATGGGAGAAGAAGCATGGAACTGTGTACTGCGGGGACTATTGTACAGGTAGGCTTCGGGTACAGGAAATTTTGTTTAAAGGGCTTTGTGGGTGAGGGTGTAAGTGACAGTTGGAGATGTTATGACTGAAGTACCGCCTTCTATTTGGGGATAAACACATCCAGGACAGCATTCTTGCCCCCAAGCCAAAGTGCTGGATCAGGAAACGGGAGTTTGCCCCTGTAACAATCTTCGAGGGATGAGGTGTCGTAGGAATGTTGGTAGTGTGGAAGTGCTCGCAGGTCTCAGGTAAAGGTGACTCTCAGGTGAGGATGGAAATGTTTGTGTCCTGTCCACCGTTATCTGATAGGCCGTTGTGAGTCGAAATGTATCTAGGTGGCAAGCCCAAACAAGAAAATTATTCATGTTTAAAGGTGTCCTACAGATTGCCCTTCGGTGAGTGATGGTTCTGAGGCAAGTCTGGCTGTAAAGTAACCCGTGGCTCCAAGGTAAACCAGGATGAGGAAACTGTACCATTCTTACTCTAAGTTTGCCTGAAATTTCTGTATTATATTTCCATCTTGAATGGTGAGTAGTAACAATAGATTAACACTAGCATATGAAACTACTCACAAAGAAGTGCCTTGGAAAGGATGTAGGGCCGCGGTATTGTCTTTTCCTGCCACTGAGCTACGTGAATTAAGCTGCAGAAGGACGAAAGTTTGGGTCAAGTTAAAATAAAGAGTATAGTTCTTGTCCGACTGTTCCTCCCGTCCCCTGTTCCATTCTGAGGTTAACCCATTTAGATCGCTATTGGGCCTTACCTACAGTGAAAGAGAGATAGAGATAGATAGATAGATAGATAAATAGATAGATAGATAGAGATAGATAGATAGATAGATAGATAGATAGATAGATAGAGAGAGAGAGAGAGAGAGAGAGAGAGAGGAGCTTTAATGGGACACTGCGGCTAGGCGGAGATTAAGTGTATTTTCTTCTCTTGTAATTGAAGGAATCCCAGGTACACCTTACCGAAATATCAGGTAAATCCAAATTAATCCCAGGATAATCCAAGGTAAATTCTAAATAGTTATAAAGTAAATCCTAGGTTCATTAATGGTAAATCCAGAATTATCTAGTAAAGCCAGAGCAAAATCCAGGTAAACTGCAGGTAAAATAAAGTTAAATCCTAAGTACCAGGTAAATTCAAGGTCACTCTTAGGTTAAAAAAAAAAAAATAGTGTAAATTCCAGGTTGATTCTAATTAAATCCAACATAAAATATAAGGGATATCGCAGGCAAATATTTGATAACGTGTAAATTGAAGAAAAATCTAGGTAAATCGCAGGTAAACTGTAGGTAAATCCCCTGTAAATAGAAGGTAAATTTCAGGTAAATGGTAGGTAAACCCCAAGTAAATGGTAGGTAAATTCCAGGTAAATGGTAGGTAAACTGCAGATAAATGGTAGGTAAACCCTAGGTAAATAGTAGGTAAATCCCAGGTAAATGGTAGGTAAATACCGTAAATTCCAGGTATATGGTAGATGAATCTCAGTTAAGGGTAGGTAAACTCCAGGTAAATGGTAGGTAAATCCCAGGTAAACGACACGAATATTCAAGTAAATCCTTATTAAATCCCAGGTAAATCCTACATAGCTCACAAAGGAGGAAAATATGAGGACAATGTTAGGTACAGTAAATCTGAGGAAGATATATAATAATGTAAAATCCAGGTAAATCTGAAGGAAAATAATATGTACAGGTAAATCCCATGTATATTCCAGGTAAACACAGGTAAATACTAGGTAAATTCAAGGTAAGTATTGGATAAATACGAGGTAAATCCCACGTAATCTATCGAAAATAGCAGGTAAATCCAAAAAATATATAGATAGATAGATATAGATAGATAGGTAGATAGATAAATAGATATAGACAGATAGATACAGATATAGATACAGATTCTGGAGGGAAAACAATGAAGGGAAAATCTAACCTTAGGGAGATTTCAAGGTTAATCACAGAAAAATTCCATATAAATCACCAAAAAAATCCCAAGCAAATCCTTCCTAAATCCCCCAAATAAAGATGTGTGTGTGTGTGTGTGTGTGTGTGTGTGTGTGTGTGTGTGTGTGAGATAAAAAAAAACACCGAGGGGGAAAAAGCCACTCCCTGTTGGCTGCGAGGTGAGGTCAGACAGGGGGTCGAATCCTCTGAGGGTGGTGTCATCCTCAAAATACGTACAGGGAGGAGCGCGCGCAAGCGCGAGCACACACACACACACACACACACACACACACACACACACACACACACACACACACACACACACACACACACACACACACACACACACACACACACACACACACACATTAAGCACTATTTATAAACATATGTATCCTCAGGATATTAAGAAAGCAGGAAGCAGACTCGGTGAAGTGTTTGTTTATTTCGTGTTCATTTTACACCAATACACGGAGAATATTTTAAACTGAAAGTATTAACCTCTTCAAAATGATGACAGATAGATGGCTAGATAGACAGATAGATAGACTGGCAGATAGACAGAGACAGACAGACAGAGTGATTGATAGGTAAATACATACAAACAGACAGACAGACACTAAGAAGATGAGGATGGAAGTATGAAAGTAGCCATAAAATTACCTGTAAAAGTAAAAGATAAGTGTGTTCACTGAAAAAAAAAATATATATATATATATTTCCTCGTATTTACATCATAATATGCATGATTTTTTAACCCATTCAGTTCATTTTTTTTTCTGTCCTCCGAGGAATTGTTTGAGTTCGGGAAAGTGAGTGTGTGTGTGTGTGTGTGTGTGTGTGTGTGTGTGTGTGTGTGTGTGTGTGTTTATTGTAGGAGATGTGTACACAGTCTTCTTTAACCACGTCACTACGAGAGGGCAGAACCTTAGCTGAAAATTCGTCTAGTGGTACAGTATTAAGCACATTATATAAAGATCATCATCCTGGCAATGGAGTTTACAGTTTCAGTAACACGATTTTTCACTTTCTACTACCTCCAATAACTCTGTAGAAAGACCGAATTAGTTAAGGGGTTAATGATGGTTAATTTTTATTATACTAATTATATCTCCTCAGTTCATAAAGAGTTAAGTAAAAGTGTATGACCCTGTTAAAAATGTATTATAAGAGTCTCGCAGTCAAAGGATAAGTCTAAAGAGGAAGAACTGTATATTTCACCGACTGATAAAACCCTGAGGAGAAATAAGCTTAAACTTTATAATTACTATTAGACATAAAAGAAAATCGGAACAGATTATCAAAAATATACTTGCATAATTTGAATCTAAATCCTTCGTTTTGAGGGATTTTTTCTAGTGAATAAAAGCTCGACTGGTGGTGGAAAAAATATAGTAGAAAGTCTTCCACCGAAAGAAGTTTTTCTTTTTTTTTTTATTAATTTTAATCATTTCACTTCGACGAGTGTTTCCAGAGTCAATAGGAATAATATAGAAAATTCACCACAGTAAAGTATTGAAGGTGCAGTGGCTAAAGCTGGATTAAGGCTGTACTTTTTTATCCTTTGACTGACTGGTTTTCTTTCCTTCTGAATAAAATCTCATTGGGTTAGGCAGAATAAAAGACAGCCGAGACATTTCTTCATCCCTAAATGGTTAAGGTTCTTTTATTTAACCAACATCGTAGCCTATACAGTTAGTGCCACTATAATTCTGTGCAGGGTCAGATTTGCAATTCAGAATCATATAATTTATTCTGGTCTATTTCATATCATATTCTTCAGCCTGAAAAATGATCTCATGTACTGAAATGCTTAACTGAACTTTCTAGCGTCGTCAATCAAACCCTCCACCTTAGTCATCCACCATAAAAAAGTAGTGTCCTTGTGCACAAACGTTGAAACAGTAGGGAGTGGCAGTCCACAATGGTATGGTGTTTAGTTGTGAGGGAAGAACGGCTACAAGACACAGATGATGAAGCAGAAGAGAGTGACAGGAGACAGTGAGGGCATGGTGTAGGTTAGGAGGGTAAGTTAGACGCAAGGCACAGATAGTGACATAGAAGAGGGTGACGATAGTAACAGAAGACAGTACAGGTATGGGTCAGGTAAAAAGGACAAGTCAGTCACAAGGCACACCAGTCCTGTATGAGACAGTCCTAGCATGTATTCAATATGGACGGTGGGTGTTAGCGCCGAAGTGGTGAGATGTACAGAGGTGTATGGTATGTAGGAGGACTACTGGGCCTTGAGTGCAGGCTGTGAAGCCTATGCCCAGAGTCGGACACATAAAAAAAAAAAAAAAGAAGATGGCGAAGATAGTGACAGAAGACAGTGCAGGGATAGAATGAGTTAGGAGGGTAAATTAAATACAACGCACAGACAGTGAAACAGATAGCGACAGTAGACAGTGCAGGTATGATGTAGGTTAGGAGGGAAGTAAGTTAGACACAAGGCACAGACAGTGAAACACAAGACAGTGATAACAGACAGTGCAGGGATGGTGTACGTGAGGAGGGTAAGCCAGATACAAGACACAGACGATAAAGCAGAAGACAATGGGAGTACACATTGGTATGGTGTAATTTAGAAGGAAGGTGGGACAGGTACAAAGCACAAGTGGTGAAGCATAAAACAGTCATAGTAGATGGTGGTTTGGTATAGATTTTGGTAATCTTGCTGTTGTGTTAACTTGTGATCTCCTACCCAAAAACTCAGTGGCAGTCAATGGGGCTCGAATCCACTCTAGAGCTTCCCCCTAAAGTAATGTCAGTGCAAACCCGTCCGAGCCGCCCAATGACCTTTAATTTTATTTTATTTTTTCCCTGCATACCTTTCTCATCCCCCCAGCAACACCTCCCTCCCACTCGCACTCCCTGACACTTACCATCCCCTTTCCCATTGACTTAACCCTCACACCGACATCCCTCCCCCATCCCTCCCCTCACTCCCCCTTCACCCAGCTCTCTTACTCCTCCCTCCGTTGCCCCTACTCCTCACCCCACTCCCCTGCATTACCACACACGCCTCCCTCACCCTCTCAACCCTCACCAAACTCCACCCTTCACCAGCTCCCTTACCCAATTGCCCCACTCTTTTCCTTACTCCCCTACCTCTCTCCCCCATCCCCTTTACTAGCACACTCCTCTTCCCCATCCTTCCCTAAACTTACCCATCCCTTTCCCCCATTCTTCCCTTAGCTCTCCTTCACCCTTTTCCAACTCCTTCACCTCACACCCCTCGCCATTCCCCCTACTATCCCCACTTCCCCACCTTTCCCTTTAGTCGCCCCTCACTCCCCCCACCTTTACTCATCATTCTCACCTTCCACCTCATTAACCACTCTCATTAACCCTTTCGCTGTCCTCAACGCACTTTGGTATTGCATTCACACTTAAGGGAGATTATTTGTGGA
>NC_137064.1:26346736-26354236 GCF_032717465.1 Coenobita brevimanus | reverse complement strand
TCAGTATCCTTTCAGCGACACTTCTTCGTGATTAGCGTCGTAATCTGTTTAAGCTTGGTATATACGGATTATTTTATTCAATATCGGGGTTGGTTTAGAGATGAAGGGGTTATATATCGCTTATTAACCCCTTTACTGTTACGGGTGTCGCCTGTGTCTGTCTTTCATATTGTTCTACCCTCCTGTCTGTCTACCTACTTATTTATCCATCTATCTGTCTGCCTGTCTGTTATCTATGCATGTATGTATACGGCATATTTACATATGTGTGCATGTATGCATGAATGTATGTATGTTCTTGTACCTTCACTCACCGCTCAGAAAACTTCACACACACACACACACACACACACACACACACACACACACACACACACACACACACACACACACACACACACACACACACACACACACACACACACACACACACACACACACACACACACACGTTCACGCCCTTTGTCTAGGTCAGTCTAGATAGCCTATCTATTTGTCTATCCTCCTGACTATCTGTCCTTCCCCTCCTACTTGCACGCCCCTCCCTGTCCCTGACCTTGGGCGACCCAGACGGGCATCACCCCGAGCACGCGCACGCACGCACGCACACACACACACACACACACACACACACATATATATATATATATATATATATATATATATATATATACCGTATATAAATAATTTGGTTTTACGTCAGGTATCCCGGAAGGGCTAAGGCGTTGCCCCTGGATAGGGGACTTTTGGACTTTAGCGTGTAGCATTTTATGACCGGATGCCCTTCCTGATGTCTACCAATGACCCTTGGGTGGATTCGATCCTCCGACCCTTCGGTTAGAACGGAGCACTCTAAAGGCCGGTTCACACGAGCAAAATCGCGGCAGTTTTTTGCCGAAATTTGCTTCCCGGTAGAAATTCCGGCAACTTCTTTCGCCGGTATGGAGAGACCGACATGTCGGTCTTTTTTTTTGCAGGAATCGGGAGAAAGAGGCCGGGCCGATTAAAATGGAAGCACCGAACAAGGCAAAGCTTTGGGAACGAAGACGAATTCGACATCTTTGTGTGTTTACAGTACCACCATTTCGACTTCATCACGCGTGGCCAACACAAGTTTATCCATCATGCATGCCGTTCTCCAGCAATCACAGTTTCCCTCATCTGCGTATTTTGTTTTTCAGTGAAGGGTGTCACAAGCCCTAGCAAGTGGTGGTACTGGGTCTTGTTAAGACGGATCCACTCATTTAAAGTTTGGGGATCCTCCAAGCTGAGTTCCCTCACCAGCCTGTAATACACACTCTCTTCTTTTCTCCTAGACAGCCACGGACGAGTCCAGATGCGTGACGGCTCATCTTGAAGTAGAGAAAGTGCAAGTGCAAGGGCTGCACGCCTGGTACGAGTACGGCGGTCCATCTTTGTAAACACTGTTCCCGCGTTCCTGCCACTCAGTCCCCGTACGTGTGAACACCTTTCCGGTAGAAATGCCGAAAATCGGCATTTTTTTCCCGCAAATCGGCGAAAAAAAAAGCCGCGATTTAGCTTGTGTGAACCGGCCTTAACCCACTGAGCCACAGCTGCTATATATATATATATATATATATATATATATATATATATATATACATACACACACTCAAATCTCTCTCTCTCTCTCTCTCTCTCTCTCACACACACACACACACACATACACACACACACACAAAGGGCCACCACCTCTCCTGTCTCACAACATTCAGTCACCTTGAGCGAACACTTCTGCCACTGACTTTAACACTGATGGTCAACACTGGCTGCGAGGAAAGCAAGGTCTCATACTATTTCGAGTTTTTCGTATTCTTTCGGAGACAATAATTCACGAGTCTCTCCTTCATCTTGTCTGCCATTTTCTCTCCCTGAAGGAGAAATGAAATTAATGTACTGAAAGGTGAAGAAATCAATAATTCACGGGATGATAATAATAATAATAATAATAATAATAATAATAATAATAATAATAAAATAATTTTTTCTTCTTCTTCTTATACCAAAAATCATAATACCTGGAGGAATAATAATAATAATAATAATAATAATAATAATAATAATAATAATAATAAACCTGCTTAGCCAACCTTTAAGAAATCAATATGAATAAGCGACTAAAAATGAATATAAGCATGAAAGTGAGACTAAATTTAAAAAGTAAGAGAGACGATGCTAGAGTGAGTAGGCTTGCGAGAGAATTAGACCAAGCAAAACTGTGAATGTAAGAAAGAGTTTGAGAAAGACTTTAATTTTACCCTTTGAGGCCAGCTTTCCACATCACACATACATGGTGCGCCAGAAACACCTGACGGCTTTTAAAGTGCAATAACAGCGTAAATAACAGCGTAAGTACAGTATTATTGTTTCACACAGATACATTCTTCTTGTCATGGAGAGATAATGTGAAAAAGAACTTATTAAAAATCATATTAGTTAAGCTTCCACCACTGAGGTTAATTCACTCCTGTAGTCTGGCCGGAAAAGATGACATAGCTTTGCAACGAGTTCTTGGAGCTCATGAGAGTTGAGGAGGACATTGTGAACAGGTTACTGATGTCAGATGAGGTTCGTTTCCATATGTCTGGGTACGTGAACAAGCACAGGGTCGTTTTGGGGCTGAAAACAATCCGCACGAACTTCCGCAAAGACCTCTGTATAGCTCGAAAGTGACAGTGTGGTGCGCCATTTACTCCCATTTTTTTTTTTTTTTGAAGATGAGGAAGGCCATGCTGTAACAGTGAATGCCGAGCACAACAAAGCCTTTCTTATACATGAGCTAAATCCTCGTCACCTATGGTTCCAGCAAGATAGAGCCACTGCTCATACCGCACGTGTATCCATGACAGTTCTCAATGAAATGTTTCCGGGCACGGTCATTTCTCTCTTTGGGAACGTCAGCCGGCCCGCCAGCTCGCCCGATCTCACTCCACCGGCTTACTTTTTGTGGGGCTATGTGAAGTAAACAATTTATGAGACACGTCCGGCCATTATCAGAGAGCTAAAAGATTGAATTTTCCAGTGCAGTCGTGAGATTCCTCAAGACGTGGTACAGGGAGTTATGTCACATTTTCTTGCCCGACAACGCGAGTGTATTAACCCCAGGCATGGACACTTAACTAATGTAATTTTCAAGTACTGTTTCACTTTATCTCTCCATAACAAGAAGAATGTGTCTGTGAGAAACAATATTTACGCCGTTATTTATGCTGTTATTATATATATATATATATATATATATATATATATATATATATATATATATATATATATATATATATATATATATATATATATATATATATATATATAACCTTCAGGTGTTTCCGTAAAAACATTCGTACAGAGCTTAGTTAATTTCTGATAATAATTTCTTCTGATCGACAATATATTGGGGGCCTTGAAAAGAAATGAGAGGAGGGGGGGGTGTACAAGGAAGAAAATGAAAGCAGATTCATTTCTGATTTATAGTTTTTTATTTCCAAAACTACTTTTATTAAAATTTGTTTAATCGTGTAGAAGTTTGATGGCAGTGACAGGCAAGACACAAGTACATAGACAGGATGAGATAACAGACTGACAGAGTCAAACGTACTGACAAACATATACAGAGAAACTAAATAGCCAGCCATACAAATAAAAGAGACAGACGGATAGACAGACAAACAGACAGCATGGAAGAATGACAGAAAGCAAAGACGGACAGACAGACAGACAGACAGGCAAAATAAAGTCAGACGGATAGTCAGACAGTCAGACAGACAATCGGACAGACAGACCGACAATCAGACAGAGAAAACAGATAGAGACAGACAGCTAGATAGACAGAGAGACAGACAAACAAACGATTTAGTCAGACAAACAGAAAACGCAGGCTAAGAGACAGAGAGATGAACAGGCAAACACCCAGACAGACTGCGAAGACACAGTCAGACAGACAGACGGACTGAAAGACAAGAAAGACATAAAACAGAGACAGCCACACACTTACAAACAGGCAGACATATCCAGAGAAATATACAGACAAAGAGAAGCAGAGACAGAGACAGAGACAATAAAACATACCGATAGGCAGGCACTTAGCAAGATGGACAGACAAACTAAGAGACATACAGACAAACATAACAACAGAGAGACAGCCGAGACAGTCCGAGTGACAGGATAAAGACAGAAGAGAGACATTCTGGTGAGGGGACGCAAACCTACTAAATGTGATAATTCTAGATAAACCGATAATGACTGAAAAATATTGCAAGGTAAATAAATACTTCTAGATCTGTACTACTCTACAAATAAATACTGCTGAATAAATATCCTTAGACAAATAAACAGTGCCATAAAGAATACCACTTTTGTAAATGAAAATAGACGATAAACAAAGGAGTTAAGGCAAATAAGAATAAGAATGGAGACGAAGATTTAATGGAAACGAGAAAAATGAATTGTAAAAAGCAAGCAGATGAACGTGAAAAATGAAGGTAATAAAGAATATGACATGAAGATCACGTAAGAAATGCAGCAAACTAAATAAGTGATGGGTGCGTAAGAAGGAGATAAATAACGACGAATAAGTGATAAATGACAGTGAACATTAATTAGTAAAGAAATGGTAATAAATCATAGAGGAAAAATAAAGGAAAAATTACAAGACTAAGCATTAAAAAGAAAAGAATGTCATTAAGAAGAAACTGAATCCTAATAAAGATAAATGAATAAAAAATGGCATATAAAGGGAGCATGTAATGGAGTAGTAAATAAGTAAGAATAATAGTGGAAGCAAAGAAAGAATTGGCATATCAATTAGTCAATGAAAAAAAAAAGAGTAAGAAAATCAATTATACAAAAATATTGGGAATTGTAAGTTAAATAAGATAAAAAAAAGTCGCAAAAGAAGGAAAACAAAATATCAGGAATAAAGTTAAGCAAATACATCAAAACCAAGTAGATAAATTAATTACTCGAAGCACATAAAGCACATAAGTAGAGAGCAAATAAAAAGGAAAGCAGGAAAGAAAGAAATTGGAAGATAATCACCCACTTCCTAAACAAAAAAAACAAAAAAATGAAAATAAAAATGTGCTTAAATGGAATCATCATCATCATCATCATTATCATCATCATCATCATCATTATTCCACCAGCAATCAGGGTGGATGAAAATAAGCAATCAAAGACGACACAAATCCTGTCCTTTTTATATGACAGGATCATTAAGAAGGACTCTCTCTCTCTCTCTCTCTCTCTCTCTCTCTCACACACACACACACACACACACACACACTCAGAGGAAAGCTTTGGACAGTAATGATGCATGGTAATAGATGGGTCAGTCAGATGATTTATGGCTTGATGGTTGTGCCTCCATTATCGGTGCAAGCGGTGATGATGATGATGATGGAGTTGGTGGTGATAATGATGGTGACGGTATAGGTGGTGATAATGACGATGATGATGATGATGCTAATTATGATGATGGGGTCGGTGGTAATAATGATGATGACGGTATAAGGAGTGATGATGATGATGATGATGGGGTTGGTGGTGATAATGATGATGACGGTATAAGTGGTGATCATGATGATGATGGGGTTGGTGGTGATAATGATGATGACGGTATAGGTGGTGATAATGACGACGACGATGATGATGATGATGATGATGATGGGGTCGGTGGTGATAATGATGATGATGGTATATGTGATGAAAATGTTAATGATGATGGTCATGATGATGGTGATGAGGATGATGATGGGGTTGGTGGTGATAATGATAATGACGGTATAGGTGATGATGACAGTGTTAATGATGATGATGATGGTGGGGTCTTAATGATAATAGTTTTTGATAATTATGATGACAGAAAAATAAGAGAATATATATATGAGAAAAAGTAAATAATTATCAGATAAAGCAAATAAAGGGAGTAAATGGATAATAAAGTAGCGATAAAACTAGTAAAGAAAATGTAGGAGTAACTGATTAATAACAGGCCAGAGTAAAGGTTTAATATTAATATGTAACAAGCACTGGCTGAATATTAACGATCATAGCTGCTATATTAATAATAATAATAATAATAATAATAATAATAATAATAATAATTATAATAACAATAATAATAATAATAATAATAATAATAATAATAATAATAATAATAACAATAATAATAAGAATAATGATGATATTGATGATAAAGATAATAATAATAATAATCATAGTAATCATAATGATAATAATAATAATAATAATAATAATAATAATAATAATAATAATGATAATAATGATGATAGTAATAATAATAATAATAATAATAATAATAATAATAATAATATGAACAATATGAATAATACTGTAATAACAATTACAAATAATAATGATAATATTACTAGTAATGATAACTACAACAATAGCAACAAATAATACTAATAATGATGATAATAAATACTACAACTACTGCTACTACTACCAGCAATGATAATAATAATAATAATAATAATAATAATAATAATAATTTTATCAGCAACAACAAAAAAAATAATAACCATCACCACCACCACCACCACCACCACCACACCACTGTAAGGCAAAGCAGCAGGGATGGTTTTCATGCAGACGCCCTAAGTACATCAATTATCCTCCGCCTCATCCCAGCACTTCCATCCCTCTTGCTAAATTACATGATGCCACAACACACACGGTCGTAGTCTTAGGAGGCTCCCTTGCGTTTCTGTAATATATATATATATTTTTTTTTTTTGCATATACTACGCTTAAATTGTGCTGTATTTTAATGGGGTAAGTCAATATTAAGATGATATATATAACATATAGGAGTAAAGAAATGTCGACTTGTGAGTTATTAATGAAATCAATGTTGAATGAAGACTTAAGTAATGTGAAGGGAAACATTAAGGTGCTATATACAGTGTACGTATCGTGGAAGACTACTAAAATATATCACACACACACACACACACACACACACACACACACACACACACACACACACACACACACACACACACACATGCGGGAACAGAATGATGTGTATGCTGGCAATGCTGCGTACATGACTCAGCATTACTAACAGGCACGTAGACACACACTATGCTGGCTCACTCATTCATAGACACATATATACATACATTTTATGTGGTGTGTTACGTGTTACTTGTGGTGTGTTACGTGTTACTTGTGGTGTGTTACATGTTGCTCGTGGTGTTACGTGTTACTTGTGGTGTGTTATGTCACTTGTGGTGTGTTACGTGTTACTTGTGGTGTGTTCTGTGTTACTTGTGGTGTGTTCTGTGTTACTTGTGGTGTGTTCTGTGTTACTTGTGGTGTGTTCTGTGTTACTTGTGGTGTGTTACGTGTTGCTTGTGGTGTGTTACGTGTTACTTGTGGTGTGTTACGTGTTACTTGTGGTGTGTTACGTGTTACTTGTGGTGTGTTCTGTGTTACTTGTGGTGTGTTACGTGT
>NC_137064.1:26334236-26341736 GCF_032717465.1 Coenobita brevimanus | reverse complement strand
AGATGTTGCTTGATCACCCTTAATATAGGTCTCTTCCTGCATTAGTCTTAGTGATGATGGATGGAAAGGGTCGTGTTAGCTTAGATACTTCGTCTGTCTGAGATTATTTTTTCTTTGAGTATGACTCTTCAGTATACTAATGGACAGACCAAGGTTAAAACGTATTTTTCTCTGTCTCTCTCCCTCTCTCTCTCTCTCTCTCTCTCTCTCTGCCAAATCATATTAAGCCAGTTCCTCCGCTCCATCATGCATGTGTCTGGCAACAAAAGATGAAACCCATGTACTGTAAAGTGAATACTGAACACCTTCATTTTGAATATGTTTGTTCGGTAATTATACCTGGCCAAAGAAATAAGCAAATTACAGTTGTGATATGGAGAAATAAATGCGCGTATTATTGTCGTTTAAGGTGGTTCCCGAGCGCCCTTTCCTTAGCGATTTATTTTTGTATATGTCTGGTTAATATCCTTTTGTACGCTATCAGTTCTGGCCGATGTTAGAAGGATGCATATATTATAGCATATTACAGTAAGAGGTAATAAGCAAAATAAATCACTAAGGAAAAAGTGTTAGGGAGCTTCCTTATTGACGAGAACACAGGCCAAAGACAGACATAGATGAACAACGAGAAAAGCAAAGAGAAAATTACAGAGGGTCATTTCTGGCTATGAATACTTGCGATGGTACAGTGGGTATTAAATAATCCTCTCTCTCTCTCTCTCTCTCTTTCTCCACGGACTTTGAAAATGAGTGTGGTGTACCTGCAGGAAATGACGCTTTTGGCACTAATCTGGGGCCAAATGAATTCATCAGTGTCGGGTGTTACGGATTCGCCACACTGACAAAATAGAGAAATACAGGACGACAGGACAATTGATGCCGACTGTACAAAAATACGGTACACAATTTATCTTGGTTGATGAGGCCTTTATTGATACAGCTCACTTTCTCGTATTAGTTGGCCGTCACAATAAGGGCCTTATTTTAAGTGATATCGGTGGGTCCGTAACAACTCTTTCTTGGCTATTTATTCTGCACATTACACCCTAGATCGTCTTACACGTTACTGATGCAAATTATATCGATATTAAAGCAATTAAATAACATACCGAAGAATGTCAAGACGTAATTAACAAAATAAATCGCAAAGGAAGATGTGTTACAGATCCTTCCATACCGCCGAATACAATAATGAGAGATAATTACATCACTTTTAGCTGCTTCATTAACCTCATTTTTCGTCTCTGAATATTTTAGGATAATTTAGAAACTATAATTTTTTTTAATAGAGGAGGCCTTCAGATTTTGTCCTCAGAATTCAGGATGGGCTTTATTTTGTATTTATTTATTTATTTATTTTATTTTATTTTTTAATGATAGGTGGGTATGATGATCTTGGAAGAGAATATTTCCCATGGAGAAGTGAAGTATTGTTTTATCAATAGGAATGCATTTCCTGAGAGAGAGAGAGAGAGAGAGAGAGAGAGAGAGAGAGAGAGAGAGAGAGAGAGAGAGAGAGAGAGAGAGAGAGAGAGAGAGAGAGAGAGAGAGAGAGAGAGAGAGAGAGAGAGAGAGAGAGAGAGAGAGAGAATATTAATAAATCTTAGAACGATATTACATCCTGGATACGATTCTCAAGATTTCTTAATAACAGGTAAAACAGCCAGGTGTAATCCATCATATATTTCATTTTTCTTGCCTTTATTTATAGTTTTACCTTTTAGTTTTGCTTTATTCATCCCCAGAGCCCAGGTGCAGGTAAATCAATCACAGCAGGAGACCCCTGCCGTTCCCCACACAGCACTACAGCACAGCATCACAAAAACAGGCTCCCTACCCGTGTACAGCAGCTGCATGCCGAACGGGGGCTAGCTGTAGGGGGCTTGTGTGTGTGTGTGTGTGTGTGTGTGTGTGTGAGAGAGAGAGAGAGAGAGAGAGAGAGAGAGAGAGAGAGAGAGAGAGAGAGAGAGAGAGGTGGGCTTAGTTGTTAAGTGTTCATTTCTACATGTGCTCTTCTGTGCATATGTCTACGAACATGTGTAAATGTGTGTGTGTGTGTGTGTGTGTGTGTGTGTGTGTGTGTGTGTGTGTGTGTGTGTGTGTGTGTGTGTGTGTGTGTGTGTGTGTGTGTGTGTAGGCATCTATTTACATAAATCTTAATGCATCCGTAAGTGGAATGAAAAAAGGGTTAAAGAAAAACGTAATCGTGGTGAGTGAGTTAAAATGAGATCATGTTTCTTTGCTACATCACATGGGCTTCTCAAGTTTCATAAATATACTTACTTTGTTTACATTATCTGAATTCCGGCCTTGCTTGTTCTTCCCTGACCTAAGAAACTGATAAATGAGCAGGGATATAGACTGATAGAGTGAAACAGAGAAACAAGAAGAGACATGCAGAAAACTGATAGAAAAATAGATTGGTAAGTAAGAATATAGATGCATATAGATAGATAAAGAGAGAGAGAGAGATGGACAGATGGATAGATAGATTAACAAGGACATGCTTTGGTGGGATGGTATTTAGATAGAAAAAACAAGCTGATTAATAAATGTGTGTGTGTGTGTGTGTGTGTGTGTGTGAGAGAGAGAGAGAGAGAGAGAGAGAGAGAGAGAGAGAGAGAGAGAGAGAGAGAGAGAGAGAGAGAGAGAAAGGAGGTGAGGGACGTGGCAGGTATAAGGAGGAAATGAGCTTAATAAGGGTTAAGGCAATGGGGATAGGGAGGGGTGAGAGAGGGAGGGAAGGGAGGAGGAGGTGAGGGGGAGGAAAGGAGAGAGAGAGAGAGAGAGAGAGAGAGAGAGAGGGGTAGTAAAGAGTAGAGAAGGCCTTGCTATGGGTAAAAAAAAAAAGTAGTAGCAAAAAAAGTAAGACAAAAGATCACAGGACAAGTTGGAAGGGAAAGTATAGGGTCAGAGGTTAAAGTGGGAGGGGAGGAGGTGGAAGAGACAAGGGGAAGAGAGGGGAGGGTAGGGGAGGTGTGGAATGGGTGTTGGGGGAAGAGGGGAGCTGGGGGAAAAGGACGAGGGAGGGAAGTGAAGGGAGGAAAAGGAATGGGAGGGAGAGGATAGAGAGGGGAAGGGAGAGCTGAGGAAGACGGTATGAGGAGGTGGATGAATAAATTAAGGTGAAGTAAAAAAGTGAGGCAAAGAGGGAATAATATGGAAGTGAGAGAGAGGGAAACGGAGAGCCGAGGGGTGGGAGGGGAGAGAGGAACGGGAGGTGGGCAGTGAAAGAGAAGGAAGGACGAGGTGTGTGGTTGAGGTGAGGAGGGGAGGGGGAGGAAAAAGGGAAGAGAAAGAAGGTGAAGTGAAGGGTACAAGAAAGGGGAGGGATAAGTGAAGGAAGGAGAATACATGGAGGGGTAGGTGAAGTAGAATAAATGAAAGAAGATGAGAGATAGGAAAGAAAGAGTGAGGAAGGGGTTGAAGAGGAATGGGATAGTGAATGGGGAAAATTACTGACAGGAGATAGGGGGAAAAGACAAAGGAAAGACAGGATGGGGAGAGAGAGGAATGGTGAGAGTTGTCAAAGTGAATAGTGAGGGAGAGAGGGGAAGTGGGGAGGCGAGGCTGAGGTAAGGGGGAGAGGGGTAAAGAGGAGGGGAGAGAGAAGATAATAAAAGAGAGAGGAATGGGGAGGTGGTGAGGAAAGGTATGAGGGAATAGGGAATACGGGAATAGGGGGGAAAGGGATGAAGAGGAGAGAAATTAAGATGATGCTTCTGAGAACTGTGAAGAGGAATAGGAGGAGGAGGAGGAAGAAGAAGAACAGGAGGAGGAGCAGGGGGAAGAAGAAGAGAAAGATGAAGAACAGGCAACACTGATAAATAAGCAATTATAACGGTAAGACCAGGTATGGCAGAAGGAGAAGGAAGAAGAGAAGCAACAAACAAGGTCTGGCATAAGAGATAAACAACAATAACTCATCCTGGATAAACAAACAGGAAAAACATAAAATCATGGAAGAGGCAGGTGATAAATCGACGCTGCACGTTAACCCTTCAACTGCTGGTATTTTCTCTCGGCTCAGCAAACAAAATCGTCTGGTGCTATCTTCTGAATATATTAGGTGCATGCATCCGTGGCGAGAGAGAGAGAGAGAGAGAGAGAGAGAGAGAGAGAGAGAGAGAGAGAGAGAGAGAGAGAGAGAGAGAGAGAGAGAGAGAGAGAGAGAGAGAGAATCAGCAACAAATGCTCGTCATCATCATCATCACCATCATCATCATCATCATCATCAACAGCTGGAGACAGTCTATGCCACGATGAAAACCTTCCTCATCTTTCTTCACCCCGACTTACATTCTAATAGCCTGTTCCATCAGATCCAAGCAAGTCTCCGAAAACCATCTCTCAACTATATCTTGTTCTCTGTTTTCTTCTTCCTCTCACTCCATCTCCAGGCGGCCACACGGTTACCCTGGTTGGCCATCTGTTTTCTTATAAATGACCCGATCTTCCAACTGTTCACTTCAGTCTTTTGATTGCGTTGATTTTATCCTCAGCTTTTGCCTGTTCCCCAGTGCACGAAGCTCTCCTTTATCTCTCCACATCACCCCTAACATAATCTTTTCCACTCCTCTCTAAACACTTCTATGTATACAGTATAAGAACCATGTTACATTACGAGTTTCCAATATATATATGTATGTTAGAGCAGGAAGGACACACTGGTTATGCACCCTAAGCAGGCATTATCCCATCCTTAATGATGTTACTATGTTAAAGTCCTCCATCTTATTCCCATTCTTCACAAGAGTTCGTTGTATGAAGTAAAACCGCCTGAACTGCTCTCTGCCGATATTGATTTCTTCAGCTCATTCTTTGGCTGGAGAGGGACTCCTTCTCGAGATGGTGCTGATATAACAGTGCGGTGGACCTGCTCAGTTATGCAGATAACCCTCAACTATCTCTCGAACTTCTGACAGGAGGATGGTGGACTACAGGAGTGGGGTAGCTTCTACCTGCAGTCCACTGGGGTCACATTCAGATGAACCTGGAGCTACAACAACAACAATAACAACAACTATTACTACTACTACTACCACTACTGTTGCTGCTGCTGCTGCTGCTATGACTGCTACTGAGACCATCCTTATTCTTTATAGTCTATTTTTAACGTATGGGGCTGGGCATGTTTGTTAAGCATGATTTTTGTTTTGGGGGTAAAGTTAAGCGAAGGAAAGCTCAGGGTCTTCAGTGTCTCATTTTCCTTCCTACAAACTAAAGTAAATTCTGATCCATCTTGTAACAAAAGGGCACTTAGAATATGCAGTATCCGCAGCCTACGTTGCCATAAGGCTGAGCTTTTGACCTTCGCTATGACCTTGACCTTTGAGTAAATGTTATAAAAATCCAGTAATTTCATCCTTGACTGGCCCTCAACGTTTTTCACAAAGCTTGGTCCAAAGTGGGTTGAAAATGTTTAAGCTGACTATGACGTGTGACCTTTGACTTATAGTTCTCCAAAAAATAACTTCATCCTTGGACGACCGTAAGCTCTTCCGTTAAGTTTTCCTTTGACCGATTGTTGGTAAAATTCAATCATTTCACCTTCTGACACTCAAGCCTTCCTTCAGGTATACTCTAAATCGAATCAATACTGTATTTGTTGACGTTGCCCTGTGCCTTTACCTTTTTTTTCTCTCGGCCAAATTTTAATGATTTATTCCTCAGATGGTCCTCAGTTATTATTTTTGGCGCTGTTCCATCTATTTTTTTTTTTTTTTTTTTTTCATAATTCAGATGACAGACCAACAGACAAACAGGAGAGACAAACCAATACCTAAATCTAACCAAGTGCATAACCAAGCCCCAGAACACTTCGTAGCTCCTCTTTCATAACGATTTATTTTGGATTGTTACACCATATTATGATCTCGTTTATAGTTTTTTTTCTTTTTATTATCGACATAGTTTTCATTATTCTAAATCGCTGAGACATAGACGTTGCGATATCTCCTGTGTCAGCCAGAGTATATTTATCTGTGAAAGTGTCTGAGTCTTGAACGTCATGATGCAGGGTACAACCAATCTTTAATTTATTTTATTTAACCTGAAAAAAACTCATACTGACTATCTGCTGTCCTTCCTAAATAAAATAAATACAGAGATGATTATTCTCAAGCTGAAGTTGTGTCAAAGCGCAAACATTAAGGTATTATACCAGGGTTTGAAATATACATGGTATTTACTGAATCTTACTCCATGGCAACTCAAGGCAACTAAAATAAAGACTTGCCAGGTTAGCATTGACCCATTTATTTTTATTTACTTTTTTTTTTTAGCAACAATACTCAACGTTTAGCTACAAGAGATCTAGTGATGGTCAAGTGATTTTTACAGTTTCAGCAAATATCTCCAGTTATATTCTCTAGCAAAATTATAAGCTATTTTCAAGTGATTAAAGGGGAGCAGGTTAGCGATATCCTGGAATTTGGATTCAGCAACTCTAAGCAGGGTTTAACATAATCAGTCTCGCTTTTGAATTTATGAGGTGTAGAGCGTTTTTGTTCCACCCTGTAGGAGATCCCTAACCTCTCTCTGCTCAGTTGATGGCCTGGTGTAGTTAGATCGGTCGATTGACTAGTAACCAAGGAGATTCATTCCCACCCCAGAGCATCGAATTTCACACAAACAATAATTCGTGAGAGTGATCCAGTCTCGTCTCCTGAAAACAAATGGCTAAACTAGGAGACTCATTCCGGTTTAGGCTTATAGAATTTCATACAGACAGGATTTTTATTGTTCAAGCTGTGGGATTGGGTCAGTTCCGTCAGATGAAAAAGACTCTGGGTACTGTGCCCCCCTCTTACCTGTGCTGGCTACCCCAGTTCGAGGCAGCAGGGCGATCAAGGTGTGGGAGACCAAGGGCAAGGAGGACAAAGGTAAAGGTGCGAGAGAATGCGAGGAAGGGCGGATGTATGTGTGTGTGTGTGTGTGTGTGTGTGTGTGTGTGTGTGTAAGGTGCGAGAGTGCTGTGTGTGTTTAAGAACGAAATTATTGACATAAGGGCATCGAAGTAGTGAATCACCCCCACACAGCAATCGAAATGCCATATGATTTTCCTGTGTCAACGAATCAGGAACCAATTAGTCCAGCGGTGAACCAGGCCACTGAACAACCTCATGCCCCTGTGACTCAGACTTAGCTGAATAAAAATCGTCTGACCATAAAATCGTCTGACTTTAGCTTTAACAGAGTCCTAGATAGGCCGTGACTTTAAATGAATTAGTTTTGACAATACTGACACTCTTAGGCTGCCATACAAACAGCTGAATAAAATCGTCTGGCTTTAGCTGAAATGAAACAAGAGAAGGACACACGGGCATGAGGGTAATGAAGGTACTATTACATCCATCCTTTTAGGTCACCATTTCATCGTCACATCCAACCAGCGCTACCATTGTCCCTATTTCCCAATTTCGGTCCAATTTTATTCCACTTAAGTAATTTCAAGTCATCTTTTTCCAGTTTCATTTAGTCAGGTCAGTCAGGTTCCAT
>NC_137064.1:26326736-26329236 GCF_032717465.1 Coenobita brevimanus | reverse complement strand
TGTGTGAGTGACTGAGGTAGTGTTTAGTTTTTAATGCTGGAGTGAGAATAGACTGTGTGAAAATGGAGGGGCTTCAGTACCTAAATGTAATGATTTTGTTTTCCTTCTATGTCGAGTTAGTATATTCTATGCTTTTCAGTTACAGGAAGCCAAATCGTTATAAAAAAAAAAAATCAAGTGGGCACTGAACACTTTATGATCGTTTCTGTTCATTGCGTATAGTTCTTTTACTCTAACATGGCCCAGAATTTCACCCTCTTGCAGTTTAGTATTCAAAGCTCATCGGTAGAAAAGGACATTACAACAGCTCCACATTCTTTTCATACACTTCTTCGTGACTAGCATCATTTTCTAGCGTCAATCTATTCTTTCAATTCAGCGTTCAAGATGGAAATATGGGAATTTTATGCCAAGTTAGAATAAAAAGGGTTTAGTTGCTCTCAGATCCAGCTGCTCACTTTTTCTTTAATGTTTGTTCTTTTTTTTTTTTTTTTTTTCCCCCAAGAACTGGTCGTGCTATGGACATTTTCAAAGTTACCAACAGACAATTTTATTCGGCAAAAATCCATCCCCGGTAGGTAAGGGAATAAAATATTTGTGATTAACTCATTCAAAGCTTGGGTTTTACTCAGCTGAATATCGCCTGTTACCCTAAACATTCATACCAAGTGGTCCATATGAACGAACGAGTCAATATTTCGAAAACAGAGAAACGTATAAAAAAAGAAATGGAAACTAGAGCCGCGCCGAGGAGAAATATGGTTGGTGCTATGAAGGTCTTGGTACAGAAGAGGAAAATGAGTACAGAGGCTTCAAGAAATCTGGATGAGAATATGTTCGTGTTCATATTAAGGGAAGAGTGGGAGAGACTGGTATGACATGAGGCAGACTAATCTAGAGTGAGAGTAGTGGAAACAGGGATATACGAGTATGTGGGGTACGTCGTTGACTGGATAGGATAACGCGTATTTAGAATAAACTCTGATCAAAACAGTGCGCACTTAGATCTTAAATGGCATGATGGCATAGGATGGATACGACCAATGTTACGGAAAGTGTGCATATAGGCAAGTTGGAAGGTATGAAGAGGCGTAGATTCAAGTCAAAATGTAGGCTGCATGAAGCAAACGAACACCGTTAAAAGCGACTCATGGATAATGATGATGAAGCAATAGAATTGGCAAGGGATGAAATTGGATACATGAATATGTAAAGCGGCGAACAAGACAAGGTCACCATCCCTTTTATTAACGTGTCAGTCAACAGCATGTCTCAATCTCACAAATGTTCCAAAAGCGACTTAATCAGGTGAAGCACGTTAATTGGAATTATTTCATCTATATCTATATTTATTTATTTATCTATCTATCTATCTATACCGGTATATTTATATAACATTTATTACATATATTTATATATATTGTTAACTGTATTATATATACTTATAATATATGGTAGAGATTGTATATATATATATATATATATATATATATATATATATATATATATAGAGAGAGAGAGAGAGAGAGAGAGAGAGAGAGAGAGAGAGAGAGAGAGGCGGTTTTGCATGTGTGTGTACTAATGTTAAATACAGCCTGTGTATAGGTATGTGTATTTAAGTGGCAGCTGAAACCTGTATCTGTGCATATAGATAGGTGTGTGACAGACATGTGCGACTACGACTGTTAATCAAATGGTGGCTGTTTTGCGCTGGAAGATTCTTTATGTGTATGGACGATGTGGTTGACGTACTTATAATTGTGGACAAGAATATCGCTTCATTCTCTGGTCAAACACTTGTAAAACTCTCACACAACGTTCTAGATGAATCTAGAAACTCTGTTGCTCTCAGAAGATCCCATTGCTGGATTTCCAAAGTCATTATTCACTGTCTTATTATTTATCGTAACGTGGTGCATTGATACTGATGTCCGCAATTGCACGTAAAGGTATAAGTAATTGGTGTGTGTGTGTGTGTGTGTGTGTGTGTGTGTGTGTGTGTGTGTGTGTGTGTGTGTGTGTGTGTGAAGGCACCTGACAGGTATATGTTAACAAGTAATTCTTTATGTACGGTATGCATTTTTAAGTGGCTTGAGTATCGTATGTGTGTTAATATGTTCGGCAGCTGTGTGTATGTGGCTGGTGATTTATGAAAGTGTCTGTGTACATGCGTGTATGTAATGACTGATGACGTGTGTAGGAATGTTTATGTCATTTATTTATCCATGTATGTATGTGTGTAAGTTGGTCGGCAGCTGTGTGAATGCCACTGGGGTTTTATGTACGTAAATGACTGAGTGTGTGTGTGTGTGTGTGTGTGTGTGTGTGTGTACAAGCCAAGCCAGTGTTGGTGTACAGGAGGTCAAACATCCTATCAAGCCTCGCCCAACCTCAAGGTCTCTCGTGGAATCAGCAGGTTCCAGAACACACATTTTCTTACCTGTGTGTGTGTGTGTGTGTGTGTGTGTGTGTGTGTGTGTGTGTGTGTGAAGAGACTAGC
>NC_137064.1:26311736-26321736 GCF_032717465.1 Coenobita brevimanus | reverse complement strand
TTACTATTTTATCCAGCTTAGGAAGAACCCTTGACGGAGGGGTTCATGAAAGCTGTATCGAACCCCTACAGTTCCAAAAATTTCCCATGAGTCAAACTAAATCTTCTAATGTTAGGGGGCATGAGATATAAAAATGTTGTTATCGGAGTGAAGGGGTTGAATTTATCCCCCCCCCCGCTAGTTTGATAATATCTCTCCGAAAAAAAATCGTCTTCAGTTAAATATAAGCTAAATAAAAGACGTCATCGTTGTGAAGGGGCTAAGTTCTGAGTGGAAGAGTAATATATAACGAGAATAAAGATACTCCCAGCCTTCCTCTTCAAATAAATCAATCCCTTCATATCAAGGACGTCTTTTACATTTTTTTTTCATTTGCTGCCGTAATACAATTTCTTTACATACTGAAGAAAATATGAGGGCTCTACCAGCCTCTCTAGTTCAGTAAGTCTCGCCGAAACTGAACAAAATCGCCTGGAGGTAACTTGACGAAATAGAACAAAATGTTACCGTAGCAAAGAGGGAAGAAAATATTATCAGACAAGCTACTGTAAATCACAAAGTTTTTAATGTAATCACACAAACTAAGTACAGTAAGCGTGAGTCTAACGCTGCCAGCTACTGTGTTAGTAAAATAGGAAGTGGCTGTAGTTCCCCTGGTATATTAAGGTTACTCGTGGTTAATTCCCCAGGTCCTGTTAAAGTAACTCGTGACGTCAGGGTTCCGCTACGATACCACGAACGTACCGGTAGACGACAACAATAACACAACATCAGCGACGATGATCACGACAGCGACGACGATTATGCTGACACTAGGAAATAAATTATATATATACGGTACTGATATCTATATATCTATCTATATGTATGTATATAAATAAATAAATATATATATATATATATATATATATATATATATATATATATATATATATATATATATATATATATATATATATATATATATATATATATATATATATATATATATATATATATATATATATATATATATATATATATGTACCGGTATATAGTTACATGTATGTACGTATATTACAAAAAGGAGGAGGAGGACAAGGAAGAGATAAAACATCAAAATAACGGAACAGAAAAAGAGGGAAGTGCGATAAATAAAAGAAAAGCAATAGGATAATACCAAAAAGAAGAAAAACAGATAAAGGAAAATGAAAGAAAAACCCTTACTGCAATGCTCTTTCCTTGAGCTCCCACTGAAAGCAAGGTGAGTGAGTGTATAAAGCTTAGTGACGTACGGTGTTAATATTATACAGTGCACAACATACCGAGGTGCGAGCGAGGGGTGGGTGAGGTGGAGGGGGATTAGTGGAGGGGGGTTGAGGGGTGGAGTGGGGATGAAGGGGTAGAGTGATGGTCTGGAAATGGAGCGGAGGGGGGCAGAGTTTTGGTGGAGGGAATAGAGTAAGGGTGGAGGGGATAGAGTGGTGGATGGGTGCAGTGATGGTTGGGAGGTGATGTGGAACGGAGTAGAGTGGGGATGGATGGGTTAAGTTTGGGGGCAGGATGGTACGAGGGAGGGAATGTAGGGTGAAGGAAGTAGAGTAAGGGAAGAAGGTGTAAGATGAGGTGGAGGGTTGTGGAAGAGGGTAGGTGGAGCGGATAGAGCGGGGGTGGGGGGTGGAGTGATGGTAGAGAGGTGGGTGGAGAGGAGTCGACTGGGGGTGGAGGGGGTAGAATGGTTTGGAGAGGGTTAAAGTAGGAGTGAGGGGGACATAATGGGGTGGTGGGGTGAGGGTGGAGAGGTTAGGGTCAGGTGGGGTGGGGGTTGAGAGAGGATGGATAAGGGGGTTGAGTAAGGGTGGATGTTGAGTGCTAGATGAGTTATAAGACAGGTCAAGACGAAGTCCAGATTAACAAGCAGATAAGGAAGGCGGGAACTTCGCACACACAGACGTATATACACATACATACACTCAGATATACACGTGCATAAACTCACACACACACACACACACACACACACACACACACACACACACACACACACACACACACACACACACACACACACACACACACACACACACACACACACAAGAGCACCGGTTTTGAAAACTGAGTTCACTGGAACCCAATGATTGTATATTGTCAAAGATTATGCTTAACCTGTTCATGAGAGGAGAGAGAGAGAGAGAGAGAGAGAGAGAGAGAGAGAGAGAGAGAGAGAGAGAGAGAGAGAGAGAGAGAGAGAGAGAGAGAGAGAGAGAGACGGAAAAATATCTATAGAACTAATTATCCAAAACAGACACAGAGACAATGAAATAGGAAAACTTAGTAAGCCTCAGGAAGAAAAAGGGAAAACACAGTAAATACATAATCGGATAAACAATCATATCTTCAGACAGTGATATATGGTAGTAGGTAAAATTTGGAACGATGGGGGAGGGTGGAAATCCCCTCTATTCCGAACATGTATTTTTTTTTTATTCCCTTCTCTTCTGACCATTTTTCTTTATTTTTTTTTTTTATATCAAGCTCGGAATGCAATGGGGGGAATTTTCATTTTAATTATCCCCCCAAATTTTACCTGCCACCGTATAGATAGGTGTTTATAGATTTGTTTGATTATCTAGTTCTTTATGTACCGTGGTTTCCCTTTTCTTTCTAAGGTTTATTGACTTTTCCTACTTCATTGTTTCGAGCTTATTTTGCTTAGATAGTCCTATAATATTCTTCCGTTTTGTCTGTCTGTCTGTTTCTCTGTATATATATATATATATATATATATATATATATATATATATATATATATATATATATATATATATATATATATACTCGTATATATATGAATACATAAATATATATTAAAAATGTAAATATATATATATATATATATATATATATATATATATATATATATATATATAGCGGTATATACTCTGTGTACGAGTATCTATCAATATAGGTATTTATGTCTATACATTATATGTATGTTTGCTTGAGTGTATATACAGTATTTGCGTGTAGGTGAACAGACGGGCTGAGAAAAGTAGTCAAGTAGAGAGATGATGACAGGTTGTACACATTAAAGATAGATAAACAGTGGTCGATACGTCCTTTACAGAGCTGGACATAACCCAAATAAGACGCTGACGTCTCCAAAAGGGTCTTTATCCCAGCTTTCTCCACGTACATATGAAATATGGACCTAAGCTGTTAATTCGATGGTTGCGTGCTGTAATGCGGGGGAATATTGGGAATTAGCAAACCCTGAATGCCTGAATGATCTTTTGCGCTTGACAGACATTCCCCTGAACCTTCTTACTGATACAAAGGGATTAATTTGTAATTTATCCCATGGCTAAGATATTTTAACTTTACGTTTTTCCGGGTAATGTCCAACGATTTTTTCAGCTCCGAGATACCTACTGCAGTCAAATAAATAAATGAATTTATAAATAATCACTGAATAATAGATAAAAATAAAGCAAAAGGTTTGAAATTATCCTGTAACGAAAAAATAAATGCGGTTATAAACTGTCTCGATTAACTTGATCCATCCAAGAAACAAGAGCTCTGTTTTTAATTCCTGCAAATGCCAGACGACAGGAACAATTTTAAAGAAACCCGCTGAGGACGCCTCGTACGGAAGGGGTTAGAGCAATCAGGCCACCCGCACCGTCACCCTCCACATATACCTTGCTGACGGAGACGCAAAAACAGCATCAGTAAGAGGCGTTATCTCCCGCCGTGCAAATAATACAACACTGTGGCCCTAACAAACAGGTTTAGAATGGCCCGGCTGAGAATGCTAGAGAATACTTGAGAATACCTGGCCACTGGGATGTGACATGAATGCATTGTCACTTACTGAGGGTGGTCCATATATAACCCTCTTCTTCCAACTGGCCTGGTGATTTCTCATGTGTTTTGGGGACGGGTTATTGTTATCAGTTTTTACCCTGCATTATGTATTCGTTTCCTACTCCCACTGCCACACCCACGCTCACATCAGCAGATTGTGCCGTCCCCGTAAGAAAAGATACAGCCACGTGAGTGTCTGCTGAAGCGCTATTTACGGAGCACTCTGCATATACTATACAGCTTATTCTTAACTTGGCCTAAAATTGTCATCTCTCCATCTTCAATGCTGAGTTGTAGCGATAGATTAATACTATAATATGATGCTAGCCACGAGGTAGTGCTATGGAAAGTATATATATATATATATATATATATATATATATATATATATATATATATCCACACACACACACACACACACACACACACACACACACACACACACACACACGCTTATGGATGCAGATGGGGTGACCGAGAGAGAAGGACGAATGGACGCTTTCAAGGTGAATGCAAAGTGAGGCGGGTGTTGTGAGGTAACATAATGATTAGTAGGCTGCACTGAAGTAGTCTGGTCCTGTGAAGCTAATGGAAAATGTGAGACTGACTTGTAGGGTGTATGAGCCTGGGGCGGCTAAGAGAAGAATATGAAGAATGCCAGAAATCTAAAAGCAGGAAAAGACAGTAGAGATTATAATGTACGTTAGTGTGTGGTAGTCGGAGGTGTGGTTGCTGTGTATTGACATAAATGTATGCGTGGTCCTTGGGTCATGAGCATCCCTGACAGGATGCAGTCATGCTCGACAGACATATTTTTGTAGATATTAGTAAATATTCATGAAGTTGTGAGGCTAAGTTGTTGCATATGAGATTGCTTTTGTGAGCACGTGATTATTCTCGTATGTGTCATCACGGTCCATAATAATTATAATTTGCGTATCATTTAGCTATTCATAATATTTCGTTATATATAAATAAATAAACAAATAAATAAATAAATATAAATATAAACATATATATATATATATATATATATATATATATATATATATATATATATATATATATATATATATATATATATATATATATAATGTTTTCTGAACAAATATGTACGATGCTGTTCGTTCGGAATACCGTTTGTATTCCCTATACGTGAGAAAAACTGGATTATAAACTGGTGCAATGGAACCGCTATCAGCTGTATTTAACCCAGTGGCATTCAGTGTACAGTACAGTTAGCCGGGTATTATGATGCAACACTCGTGAGGCCGCTCAGTTAACCGGCCATACCAGGGCTGGACGACGCAGGCCAGACTGGGGAGCTCGTGCAAGGGCTTGCCCAGAAGGAGTACAAAGGAGTACAAAGGAAAGCAAACAGCAACAGACCTGACGGTCCCTTCATGGCTGTAAGGGGAGGGAGCATGAGAGAGGGGGAGAGAGGAAGGGGAGGGGAAGAAAATGGAAAAAGTGGGAGACGGGAAGGGAGATGAGGATGGGGAGAGTAGGAGATAAAAGGGAGAGAGAAAAGGATGGATGAGCAGAAAATTGTAAGGGAAATGGATATAGGATGCGGAAAAGGAGAGAGAAAATAATCAGGGCATTTGGAGATGGGAAGAGATTTGGAAGTGAGGAATGAGAGAAATTACATTGAGTTATATAGATACACAGACCACTCAGACCTCGAGGTTCCCTTTAGGCGGCCCGGCTTTGTTATTAGCGGGAAGACTTAATCTCAGATTACAGAAGTTTAAGCACAGGCTAGCAAATCAGATCCAGTCTCTAGATTCTCCGGCATTTGTCCGCACAGGAAATTAAGCAAAAGAAACAACTTTTCGGATATTTGAGGCAATTTTTATGGAAAACGTAATACTTTCCATTAAACTACCCATCATAGACTATAAAACTAATGTTACTAGGAGGTCACTCTCCTTTCGGGATTTTCGCTAAACCTTTGCCATTGCATTTGACATCTCAAAGGCTTTCGATCGAGTCTGGCATAAATCTTTAATTTCCAGACTCCTCTCTTACGGTTTCTATCCTTCTACCTGTGCTTCATCTATAGCTTCCTTTCTTGTTCTATAGCTGCTGTTGTAGGCGGCCATCGTTCTTCTCCTAGATCTATCAACAGTGGTTGTTCCTCAGGGTTCTGTCTTATCACCAACTCTCTTCCTTTTATTCATCATTGATCTTCTAAGCTGTAGGCTACATCTAATCCTATCCACTCGTACGCTGATGATTCCACCCTTCACCTTTCTATTCGGTTTCCGCAACGTCCATCTCGGTAGTTACTTCAACAAACAAGGGACGAGGCTATGGCACACCTAATGTCTGACTTGGTTCGTATCTCTGGCTGGGGTAAAAATAACCTTGTTTTTAATGCATCGAAGACTCAGTTTTTACACCTATCAACCTGTCAAAATCTTCCACAGGAGTACTCATTAATGTTTAATAATATCCAGCTCAATCCAGCATCATCCTTGAACATGCTTGATGTTTCATTCACTCGGTACTTATTTTGGAAAAATCATATTGCACCTCTTGTAAAATCTGTTTCCAAGAGATTAGGGGGTGCTGAGCCGACTCCGTGCCTTCTTTACCCCTGCACAGTTGTTGCCTTTATACACGAGTTTTATTTGCCCCTGTTTAGAGTACAATTCTCATGTGTGAGGAGGCTCCCCACATACAGCTCTTCTCAATAGGGTGGAGTCAAAGGCTATTCGTCTCATCAACTCTCCTCCTCTTACTGGCTTCCTTCAACCTCTGTCTCTTCACCTCACTGTTGCTTCTTTATCTCTTTTCATTCACTACTTCAATGGTCACTGCTCATCTGAACTGTCTGCTTGCAACCTTCCACCTCTACGACGGGCGCGTAGCACCCGTCAAGCAACAAACTCTCATCCCTTTTCTGTCCAGCTCTCTAATGCAAGAGTTAACCGATACTCCCAGTCCTTCATTTATGCAACAGGTCAACTCTGGAACTGTCTCATTTATGCAACAGGTCAACTCTGGAACTGTCTCCCTCTTTCTGTATTTCCTACTTCCTATGATCTTCATTCTTTCAAACGCAGTGCGTCCAGGCATCTCGAAAGGAATGGATCTTGAATTTGGCTTTTTTTTTTTTCTTAGAAGGAACTTTTTGCTGGCTCAGCCTTTGGTTCCTGCTTCCTCGCATAATATATATATATATATATATATATATATATATATATATATATATATATATATATATATATATATATATATAATGCCGTTTGTAAGGTAGTATTAGTTGATTCTAAGTTTATTGTGTGGCCCCTTAGTCTTAGTCCATTGCCCTTAGTGTGGAGTGCTGGTGGAAGGGTAAATATCTTTGTTTTACCAGTGCTGATGTATTTAGTACATCTGCAAAGAAGGTTATATTTTTGCAGACATTGGTTGTTTGTTTGTCTGTCAGCAGGATTACTCAAAAAGTTATGTGTTGCTGAATTTTTTTGGAGGGGTAGGCTATGGCCCAAGGAACAGTCCATTAGATTCTGGTGGTGACCCCGAGAGAGGTGGCCTGCAGTCCTAACGGACCCAGTTTCGAATCCCGGCTGGGGCAGGGAACAGTTTAAGGATTTGAATTTCATTAAATCAGGCTTTACTGATCTACCAGAAGACCCGCCGACATGTCGTAAAAATACCCCCGCTAATACCAATACACCAGTCCTGTATGAGACAGCCCTACCATGTATTCACTATGGACGGTGGGTGTTAGCGCCGAAGTTGTGACATGTAGAGGTGTATGGTATGTAGGAGGACTGCTGGGCCTTGATAGCGGGCTGTGAAGCCTATGCCCAGAGTCGGACACAAAAAAAAAAAAAAAAAAAAAAAATCATGCGGATCCAGAAATTTTCTCAAGGATTCTTTACGGCCTTGGTGGAGGTTTGCAATCTCGGATTGGTTTTGTTTATTATTTTAAAGCATGCACTTAGCCTGCGAATCCACGCTCTGCTTGTCTAAACAGGTCTAGTCCTGTCAGTATTTCTTCATACGGTGTGTTGCAGAGATGGAATAATTTGTTTTGTGGCTCTTCGCAGCACTGACACTGGTTTATCCTTTACCTAAGTGTGAATCCAAGAACTATACAGAATATTCAAGGTGGTGTTGGGGAAGACTTTTGTCGAGTGACATTATCATGCCTGTATTTTTAAAGGAAAAATAGAGTATTTCCTTATGAATCTAAATATTCAATACTTTTTTCTTTTTTTCTTCTTTGCCTGCTTATTTTACTACTGAGAAAATGCCAAATCATATGAAACTGTCACTCAGATCTTTGATGTGTTGATCTGATAGCCAATCATTTCATTATTAATTTTTTTTTCGTTTCCCCCATTGACAAATCTGACGTTTAGTCCCGGTATTATATAACATAGTGTACTTTAATCATTTGACCATTCAACAATTTTACTGAGGTCTTCTTGTAAGCTTAGCGTATCTCCTCAAGTTGCGACTGCATTGCCTTTCGTTGTCTATCTATCTATCTATTGCCAGACGCCTCAATCCCGTTTGGGGTGGCCACAAACAAATCGCCTCCAAGTCGCCCTGTCCCCTGCCATTTCACTGCCCTGCTCCCAACTCACCCCCCCCTCTCTCATATACCTCTCCACCCCATCCCTCCATCTCATCCTCGGCCTCCCCCTTCCTCTCTCCCCCTCCACCTCACTTACATACACTCTCTTCGTCAGTCTTTCACCCTCCATCCTCTCCACATGGCCAAACCACATCAGTAAATTTAGACAGAAAATCATAAGACCAATATCAGTGCCATTGATATATACTTTAGAGAGTACTGGCCTATATCTAAGACTATAACTGATCATTTGAAAGCCAGGTAGTTCACGATCAAACATCGGAAATTTAATTCTGCAATTTATTAAACAAATGAAGCAAGGTTACTGGCACAATTTTTACTCGAGTTTCCTGCAAAGCTCTTCGACAGTGGGGTTTTATTTGCCGATTCCAGTCTTGTGTTTCTCTTTCCTGATGCAGCTTACCAACACATGATATTAAGATTCATAACTACTCTCTCTTTAACAGCCTTAAGTACTGCTGAATACAGGGTGTCCGGACCTTGAATAAAAATTGCCTGGCTCTGGACCTTTATTGATATTCTTTTTCTTCGTTCGTAACTGAATCACTCCTTCTCCAGCCGTCAGGTCATGTAGGACTTTTTTAGACATGACGGCAGCCGCAGTATTTGTATTCCTCCATGACTCAGTGAATATGGAGGTAAAAAATTCATTGACGGTAGTAGCTATGCCTTTGTTGTTCTTTATGATCTCACCTGCATCCTTAACTAACACCCCTGGCTTAACTTTCAGCTGTTTCCTCTAGTTTATATAATTAAAGTATTTGGATGGATTTATATTATTTTTGTGGTTATGCCCATGTTACATTTCCTCTGTCTTTACCTGACTAAATTGCTTCTTCGCCTTTGTACTTCCGAAGTGAAAGGGAAGGAGAAGAGGAGAGGGGTGGAGAGTGGATGTGGGAGAGGGGAGGGAATGGGGAAAGAGGAAGAGGCAAAGGGTGAAAAAAGGGGGGGGGACAGAAGGGGTGGAGAAAAAGAGGAAGGAGGGAGGAAAGGTGAGAGGAAATGGGAAAGAGAGGGAGGAACAAAGAATGAACGAGGGTAGTGGAGTGAAAGGATGGGAAAGAGAGGAAGGAGGTAGGGACGGGGAGGAGAAGGAAAGAGAGAAAGGGGGTAGGAAAGGACAGGAGAAGGAAAGAGCGGAAAGGGGATTAGAGATATGGGAATGGAATGAGGGTGGGGAGATGAGTGAAGGAAATGGAAAAATAGAAATAAAGGAGAGGGGAGGGAAGGGAAGGTGAAAGAGGGAGGAGGGGAGATATGAGAGAGGGAGGGAAGGAGGAGGGGGGTAAAGAGAGGCTAAGGGAGGAGAGAGGGGGGAAGGGAAGATGGAGAAGGAGGAGGAGGAGGAGGAGGAGCAGGAGGTAGACACTGCTTGGGTGAGGGAGTGAAGGGGCTGGCAGAACTGAACCAATAACAGCTATCCGTAGGGCAGTAGGTTAGGCTAGATTTTTCTCAACCCCTTCAGTACGAGCACGTCCTTTCCATTTTAGTCCCATCAGCCCGAGGACGGCATTGATATTCCTTTCTTACCACACA
>NC_137064.1:26236736-26309236 GCF_032717465.1 Coenobita brevimanus | reverse complement strand
GAAGAAAAGGAGAGTACTGAAAAAGAAAGAGAATAGAGGAAGATGTGAGTGCTGAAGAGAAAGGAGAAAGAGGATAAAGGAGGATAAAGGAGGATAAAGGGGATAAAGGAGGATAAAGGAGAGATTCGCTGGCAAATGTAGTGTGTGAAGCGGGAAGAGCAATGGCTGATGTAAGGGAAGGCAGAATAAGACAACAGTTGGTGGCTAATGAAAAGGGAAGAAGTAGTACAGGTGGTAGGAGGAGGGCAAGTGTTAAAAAAAAAAAATGCAAGGATAGAGGCAAGAAGATATAGAGATTATTAAGGACAGGGACCAAGGACTGTGCACTGAGTCACTCTTTTAGTTACTCATCCCTAAAATATCTTAATTCCGTTTATACTAACCCCTTTAGCTTTCTTTCCTTTATCCAACAATCACCTTCTTTTAACACAACACCACTTTTACCACGCGTCTACTCTCCTGATGAATCTCTTCTCAAGAACTCTATCAAAAGCTTTATGAAGGTAGAGATAACTGGGAAATTAGTATAGCATAGTTTAGCGCTATTTACCGTCTCATACACATCACAGAAAAGTGTTAATAAATTTTTAAGCCAGGATACACCTACCATTAACCTGTGTTGTACGAAAAAGCTATATATATCATTTTTTGTTTTTTAAATATCCAGATGATTAAATTCTTCTTAGGGGAGTCTTCTCATTGCCACGAGATTAAGGAGTAGAGGAGAAAGGGAAGGGGAAGGATATGAGTGTCAGACAGAGGATGAGATGGAGGTGATAGGAGATGAAGCGAGAGGAGGGGGAGAGGGAGACAGAGGGGGAGATAAGAAGAGAGGATGATGACGGTGGAGAAAGGATGCAGAGAAAGAGGGTGCGGAGGGAGGGAGAGGGATATGATAGGGGAAGGGGAACAGAAAACTAGGAATGGGGAGATAAAAGGCAGTGGGAAGAACAGAGAGTGAAGAAGGAGAGAGGGAAGGGATGGGTGGCAGCGACAGAAAGAGGGGTACGCAGGGAGGTGGAGGGGAAGAGGGGAAGTGGCAGAGGAAGGGGTATAAAATTTGAAGGAGTGGTAATAAAGAATGGTGGGGAGAGCAGGGGGGGGGGGATGGAAGAAGTGATGAAAGTAAGGACAGAAAGGGAGGTGGGGAACTGGTAGAGAGAGAGAGAGAGAGAGAGAGAGAGAGAGAAGAAGGAGGAGAGGGAGGGGAGGCAGCGACAGAGGGAGGGGTACGGAGGGAAGTGGTGGGGGTTGGAGAGAAGCGACAAGGACATAAAAATCTGAAGGACTGACTGATTGATAAAAATAACCTGATCCAGGGAACGTAACTCCGAAGGTCAATGGCGCCTTGGGTCAGTCAGTAAATAAAGAATAAGTAAATAAATGAACAAATAAATAAATGAATAAATAAACAATGAAAAAAATAATAAATACGAAGACGCAAACTTTACTGACACTAAAAACTAACACAATATAAACTACAGTCGAGAGACCTAAATAAGAGGGAGGAGGGAAGCGAGAGGGAAGAGGAGAGGGCATTGAAAGAGGGAGGAGGGAGGCAAGGTTAGTGACAAACGGAGGGGAATAGAAAGTTGAAAGTGGCGGGGACAAAGATAGTGATGAGAGCAGAGGGAGGGAGGGAGGAGGCGAGAGGGGTAGGGAGGGAGGGTGGAAGCGACAGGAGGGGTGCAGAAGGAGATGGAGGGGAGGGGCGACAGAGGAAGGGATATAGAAAGCTGAAGAAGAGGTATATTGGGGACAAGTGGTGGGGAGAGCAGAAAGTGGTGGGTGAGGAGATGGGGAGAGGGGGAGACACATGAAGGGGCAGCAAGGAAGGAAGAGAAGCAAGCGAGGAGGGGAAGTACCAGAGAATATAGAAAGTTAAGGAGAGAGAGATGAGACAAAAGTGATGGGGAGAGGAGGAAGTTGGTGTGGGAAGAAGGGAGGGAGGGGAGGCAGCAAATGGAGATGGTGGTGAGGTGAGGTGGGGTGGGGGGAAGAAGGGGAAGAGTGCGAGAGTGGAGAGGACAAAGGGTGGCGGGGAGAACAGGAAATGGTAGGGGAAGAGAGGGGGAAAGAAGGAGGGGTAGAGAGGTTGGAGGGGAAGCGACAGATAGAGGGGTATAGAAAGTTGAGAAGGGAAAAGAAATCATGTTGGGGGGTAGGGGTAGAAGGTGGCAGAGGATACTGGACTGTAGTGGAGGTAGGGGGAGGGAGAGGCGACAGCTACAGAAGGAGATGCTTAGGAGGGGAAGGAAGGGGAATGTCAGAGGGGGGAGAGAGAGAGAGGAAGAGTGGGGTGAGGGAACAGAATGGTGGGGAGGGGTGGTGGTTAGAGAGAAGGAAGGGGGAAAGGAAGAAGGTAGCTACTGATGAAGGTGGGGAGTGAGGAGGGGAAGTGACAAAGAAGGGGTAAAGAAAGATGAGAAAGGAGACAGAGGGTGGCGGTGGAGACTGGATGGGAGGGGGGAAGGACGGGAAGACAGCAACAGAAGAAGGTAATAGTGTGCGAGAGGGGCAGGGAATATAGTGGTAGAGGGGAGGAAGAGAAGGGGAAGAAGTCTGGAAAGAGAAGGGAAGAGAAGGAAAGAAGAAGAGAGAGGGGATGGGAAAGAATGAAGGCGAGAAAGGGGAGGAGATGAGAGGGAGAGGAGGGTAGTGACAGAGGGGAGCGAAGGGTAGGTCGGGGTGAGAGGAGAGCCAGTGAGTGTAATGATACAGTGGAAGGGAGGGGATGGAGGCGGGGGTATCTGGGGGTAAGTGGAGGAGATATGGAGGGAGGGAGAGTAGGTGGGGGTAAGGGGAGCAGCGACAGGTGTGGAGGTGGGATAATAACCCTCTCCGAGACGTCAGTGCTCCCAGACCTCACCTGCCTCCCACCTCCACTGCCACTACCATTGCCACTGTCACTTAATACTATACACCTACCACTACTACAACTACCGCTACCACACCTACCACTACTACACCTACTAGTCTTACAGCTACCACTACAACATCTACTGTTACTACTAATACCATTGTTTGTTTACCTTGACCCAGATTTTTGTCATTTTGGAGGTTATTTCACGGAGTCCAGTGGCAGGAAAAAAAAAAAAAAAAAAAACAGTCCTGCCGGCAACATCCCTACCATTGCACTTCCTCGTGATTAGCACCCTATTCCAGTGTCAATATTTTCCTACACGTCAGCATTCATGATGGAGGCACGGTAATTTTAGGCCAGGTTAAAGTGAAAAGCGTATACTACTAATATAACACAAATGCTGCTGAAAACTTTAATGATTCTATAGTCCTTCAAATTATTTATTATGAATGATGAAAGAGTGTATTAACCTTGAACTGTAAATGAGAAGACAGTGGCATGTTTGTATATTTTTACTCTTACCTAGATTTTCCTCTGCATTCATGTTGTTATTCACATTTTATCTTTTATCAATATAACCTTTAATATATCATTTTATAATATCTAAATGGTTTACAGGCTCTTATTATCGTATTTTATCGTCCTTTTTTTACAGAAGAATAATAACAGTGAAATATGGCAGGCAAAGACTTTATGCTTAAAAGACATGGAACAACATATTTATGATGATTTCGTGGGGTTATACTGATTGATGAAATATTCTCTCTCTCTCTTTCTCCCCCCCCACACCGATAAGAGCCGGGCAGTGAATGACATCAAGGGTACTACGATAAGGAATGACGGGGAAGCAGATGTAGTGTTCCCTTATCTTGAGAGTTATGATCCCTGAGGCACCAACTTACGACGATCAACCCCTCCAAAATGAATGAAATTGTCTGATGGTTATGTGTCTGTCTGTCTCTGCGTACCTGTCTGTCTGTCTGTCTCTGTCTCTGTCTTTGTCTCTGTCTGTCTGTCTCTCCTATCATCACGGAATCTACCAACTTCATTATCAATCCACCTGATCCTGGTTATCATCTTTATATGGTTCGGGACAAGGGTTCGACAATAATCCTTTTACGTTAACCTGGTCCAGATTTTCGTCCCTTTGCAGCTTATGTTCTCGTAAGTCAGTGGAGGAAAAGGACTATGCTACAGCGCTGCATTCCACAGCACTTCTTCGTGACAGGCATCATATTCACGTGTTAGTCCTTTCTTGCAACTAAACAATCAGATAAACAGTTATTCTTGGCCAATTGGTAGTGCTAATTGCTCTAACTTATTTAATTTTGTGAGTTACTGAAGGATAGGTGGAACGGAATTTTCTAAGGCAATAGTACATTGGATCCTGTGAACTTAGTCTCAGGAATCAGTTACAATTACATATATCCTTCTTAAGATACAAAATAATCTTAATTGAAATCGGTCCCATGGCAAAGTGAATCTTAATCATTTATACATTCCATGATTAGATGCCAGTAGAAAATTGTTTACCTCATTATTCATTATTCACCCTCTATCATATCTCATTACGAATCATTGTTTTATTTATGAGGTAATTATCTGTCAGTCAGAACAACAAATAATATTCCTCTTCATCGTTCAGACATTATAAGGTGTCGGAGAAGCACGCCTTCACGTGGTGGACTTGATATGACAGTGTTGTTCTTCTGCCCGGTCATACAAATGTCCCTCGTCTCCCTCATTGTCCCCGAAAATAAGGATGATAGACTGCATGAGGAGGGTATCTTGAGCCTGCAGTCCACCGGGTTCGCGTTCGATTATGCCTGGGGTTGCAGCTACTACTACTACTACTACTAAAATCATTGTCTTTTTATTCGGCGTTAATATTCTTATTTTTGTTTTTCTTTCAATATTATTTTTTACTTATTTTTTTTTTAACAATTGTCAGTCAACTTCCGCTTGTGCGTACATAGGTTACATGTCTTTGTAGACAAGGAAATGAATAATAATAGTAGACTGAAACAATGATGACAGTGTAGAGGGATGCTGTGAATGGTATACTTTGTTACATACAGAACGTTACGTTACAGAATATCAAACTATGTAATTATATTACGAAATAAAATGAATTGAATTAAATGAATGAATGACTACTACTACTGCTACAACTACTACTAGCTACTACTACTACTACTACTGCTACAACTACTACTACTACTACTACTACTACTACTGCTACAACTACTACTACTACTACTACTATTACTACTACTACTATTACTACTACTACTACTACTACTACTACTACTGCTAGAACTACTTCTAGCTACTACTACTATTATTACACCACCATTTCTGCTACTACTACTGCTAGTACTATTACCACTATCACCGCCACCATCACCACCACCACCACCTCAACTAATATTAGTAATACTACTATAACCACCACCACCACCACTACTGCTGCTACTACTACCATTACAACTACCACCACCACCCAGGGCCAGATCCAGCACATTTTAAAAGGGAAGGGCGTGATTTTTAGCGGAATTACCACAAGTTTGAATTCATGTTTACTCATTACCAAGTTTCTCTTTTCATTCAAATAATTCAGTGAAAACATTTATTCAAGATATTTATTGCATATAGTTGGACAAATAATAGTTCTTGTATTATATGTTATTATAAAAAAAATATATATGTATTCATTGGTCAGCCTCCCTCAAATTCGTGCCTGTGCTAAACATTATAATCATATGGAGGGTCTGATAAACAGGGATTCCATTTTCTCTGTTCTTTGCTCATGTTAGAATAATGACCGCAATCGATTCTCTTGTTTTTAGAACCATAATCGTAACTGGATCCCTTTACTTTCAACACAGCTAAGTCATTTTGCTGTTTATTTTTTACTAGGCTTTAGAGAGGACGTTAGTAATGAAGGAGTTAACGAAGGCTACATCTAACTCCTTCAGCTCGAAAAATCACTCCTTAGATGATTAACTTATTATGAAAATACAGAGAGAGAGAGAGAGAGAGAGAGAGAGAGAGAGAGAGAGAGAGAGAGAGAGAGAGAGAGAGAGAGAGAGAGAGAGAGAGTGGCCTGACGGGGTTAATCATAGTAGGCAGTGGCAGTTCTAATTATGGAGTGGCCTGGTACCGCTATCTTAATCTGATCCACTTGTGATGGAGTGATAATGCATATACTACCCAAAACACACACACACACACACACACACACACACACACACACAAAGCCGGGCAAAAAGGAAAATCCGTCTCGCTATCACTCGCTCTAGGTAAAAAAAATATATATATATTTCTTAACTAATATGGAAACTAATTCACCCTGTATATTGGCTGGAATCTTCTATAAATAGTATTCCTGGAGTATAGAGTATGGGGGTAATTATTTCAGAAACATTAACATTCCCATTAACAGTCATTGTCTCATGTAAAGTAACAGCTACAGGGTTACTTGCTCCGTAAATATAGGTGTTGGAATCCGTAGACAAACACAAAATAAACCACTGAAGAGGGGTTTTAGCTCCGTGCCCTTCTCCGATTAGCTGCTCTTTACGACACACAACGAACACATGGGTGGTATTTCAGTGATAAGGGACGGATGGCGACAGAACACGGCCAATATCAGTGTCCACGTGTCACTATGGAAACGGTAAGCTGGTCTGGGCTATGGCTGAAAATATCTATAGTTATCATATGTCAAATGATTTAGGATTCGGTTTTCGTTAGTACATCATTCAGCGATTTACACAAGGATCCCTCGACATGCTATAACAACACCCCTACCAACAGCACCAGTATCAGTTCATACTGACAGAGCTCTAACATATGGCGGAAAAACGAATTAGTGTCAGCGTCGAAGCAGCGACATGTAAAGGTGTGCACGCCATCTGTTAGCGTGTTGGAGGATTACTGAAACTTTCGCCAGAGAATGTCAGAGGCAAGGCATTGTCAAGCGTGGTATACACTGGCTGGGGATTAATAATAATTTGGGAGGAAGAGTAAAGTAGATAAATAACAAGATGTGAGGGAGAGTAAGGTAGACTAATAACAAGATGTGAGGGAGAGTAAAGTAGATAATAACAAGTTGGGAGAGAAAAGTAGATTAATAACAAGTTGGGGGAGTCAAGCAGATTAATGACAAGATGTAAGGGAGAGCAAAGCAGATTAATGACAATATGGGAGGGTGAGTAGAAGACATAATTACAATACATGCAGAAATTGCTGGATGAGTACCTCTTGAATGTAATTAGCGGGTAAAGAGCTATATATGTAAAGTACAGTATAATTATGTACTAAAAACAAGACAAGGTAAACTTTTAACAATGAGGTTACTTTTTTAGTGTCTGTAATCCCTCGTAACTATATTCATTATCAAGTAAACATACTGAATTAATTCTTATGTTACACAATACAGTAGGCTAAAGTTTCAGTAACGTCTGATTAAATAAACATAAACCTTCTAGATGTAATAACTTTTTTATTTCAGTGCAAATGTTCTATGACAAGATTACGTCTAGTTTTTATTTACTGCACTGAACAAAAATGACTTTAATAAATATCTGATAAGTGTAAAGAAGGAATTGGCTCTCCTTCTTAGTGAATGAATATAAATGAGCTAAAAATATAGAGTATATGATGGTAACTAAGGAATCCGATTATAAATCCTTTGTAAGCGAAAGCATATATTTGAGAGAGAGAGAGAGAGAGAGAGAGAGAGAGAGAGAGAGAGAGAGAGAGAGAGAGAGAGAGAGAGAGAGAGAGAGAGAGAGGTGGTGTTGCTGGGTGCAGCTGTTGAGCGGTGCAACACACGTGGTGGCTGGCGACAGGTGTGAGACGAGGGGGGGGGAAGGGAAATATGGAAGGGAGATAGAGATTATGTTGGTAGGGGAGATGATGGAGAGAGAGAGAGAGAGAGAGAGAGAGAGAGAGAGAGAGAGAGAGAGAGAGTAGGGTAAGGTAGGGGTGAATGGGTGGGGGAGTGGGAGCTAGGATAGGGGTCGGGAGGTAGGGTATGATATGATAAGGTAGGGGGTGAAATGAGGGTGGGAGCAAGGTAGTGGGGAGGAAGGTTGAGAGAGGGGCGGAGGTGAGGGGAAAAGGGACGAGGGTGAGGGAAAAACAGAGGTGAAGGAGCTGAGTGAGGGGGGGGGGACTGGAGGATGAGGGGTGAGGAAATGAGAGGTCAGAGATAAAGTTAGGAAGACTGGACGTAAAGAAGAAGTAATAAACGAATTAATCTGATTTAGAATGAGGATAAGGAAACAAATGGAACAAGAAGGTAAAGAAGAGGAAAGAGAGGACGTGGAGGAATGAGAGAGAAGGAGGAGGAGTATAAGGGAAAGGAAAATAGGAAATGGAAGGTGAACTGAAATGAAGGTAAGAGGAGGGAGAACTTATGAAATTAGGTTGTGAACAGGAGGTGAAAGGATCTGGGTAAAAGGAAGGGAGGAAAAGAAAGGGAGAGGATAGGAGAAGGAGGTAAACGAAAGGAGAGAGGGAGGAAGGAAAAGCAGAGTGAGGAAAAAGTGAATATTGAAAGAGAGAAATTAAGTCAGTGGTTACGAAGAAAGAAGAGCAGGCAAAGAGAAAGTGAGGAAGAGTGAGGGAGGGAGGGAGAGAATGGAAGAGAAACAGAAGAAAAAGTAAAGGAAAGGGAGACAAAGAGAGGCAGAGCAAAGATCAAGGAAAGTGAGAGAAAAGGAGAGGACAGGGAACAGAGCTAGAGCAGGTGATGGAAGTGGAAGCTAAGAATAAATAAAGAAGGTAGGAAGAGAATAAATGATCAAGATAATGCAGAATCAAAGGGAGGAAGAAGATTAGTAAGAGGGAGGGAGGGAGAGAATAAGGACGAGGGAGAGAGGAAAAGGGTAGGGGTTAGAGAGAGAGAGAGAGAGAGAGAGAGAGAGAGAGAGAGAGAGAATTGGGGCTGGAGTGACGTAATTGTTGGGTTAGAAAGATGAAAAAAGACTCTTGGAAGACAGCTGAAATATTAAGGCTAAGGAATTAAAATTAGTCTTTCAAAATAAGCTCGTTTTAATGAATATATATATATATATATATATATATATATATATATATATATATATATATATATATATATATATATATATATATATATATATATATATATATATATATATATATATATATATATATATATATATAATACTTTCTATCATGTCTCACTGCAACCATGTAAAATGAACATTTTACTGAACACACACACACACACCTAAGAGAGAACTAATTAGGTCTGGACAAGTGGAACAAGCGCCGAAAACTGATCATCAGCGCTGTTCCACCCAAGGCACTGATTACGCCAGATTAGAAGCATGTTACAGGGAAAAATAACTGTGCATTATCCAAAAACAGGCCAATTATGAAGACGTGTTTATTTTTTCCTCTATTTTATGTATGTTCTGTGAAGTTATTTCATATTATTATAGGTTTCCAGCTCTCATTTTATGTTACATTATTGTCAGTAGTTATTACACATTGTTATAAGACACTCCATGTTTCTCTAAGTTATATCACCTTATGTTGTCTCCCAATATTGCATTAAATAACTACTGACTGTGTTATGTACTGTATTTTGAGTTAAGTAACTCTACATCCTTTTTATTTCAATTCATGTCATTTAAGTTTTTGCATTTTAAATCCTTCATTTTATCCTAACTTAAGAGTATGTTATTTAAACACTGAAAAATGATTAAATGTTTTATTTAGCCATTATTTTCAGTTCCCTCCAAATAATTTCCTCGACACTTCCCTTGGTCTGCTTTTCTTTCTCCAGTCGTGTCCCTCACTTTGCCCTCAGTCTACCTCTCCTCCTTGTTCTTTGTGTATAGTGCAATTAATGAGTTGTTAGGGAAGGGTCATTTAGTTCTATCCATTGCTCTCAATTTATATACTCAAATTCATGGAAAGTACAGCCCTACATTATTCTGTACTATGTGACATTAACATACACATAAAACATCCTGTAGCCATCCATCTACACACACACACACACACACACACACACACACACACACACACACACACACACACACACACACACACACACACACACACCACCGAATAGATACCCACTCATCACACGTAACTCTATACTCACCTACACATAAACCACGCTACAGCCACCCACCCATACACATACAAATGCACACACGTATGATAACACGATATTTTCTCTTTCACAACACATCGGTGGACTCGTCACTACAGGTAATGACTTTTAGATCAGAGGTAAACGTTTTATTTCTGGCAAACGTTTTCAGTCAGATGAAGCAAAGTGTGTTCCTATGTATAGTTGTAAATATGTTAAGAAAAATATAAAAGCCTTGTAGTGTGGCAGATTGCGATAGAGTACTAATAATTAAAAGCCTGGATAAGTATCAAATTTCCAAGCCCCAGCCAAGAGAATTTACGATAGACTAGTGCAAAAAATCTGACTTTGATCTAGATAGGACAGAGTAACATCGTTTGGCACTTAATGTTAACCTGATATTAGTTTCTCTTACAGGTAAGGTGGGGAGGAGACTAAAGCGAGGAGCGGCGATGAAGGAGGAAGTGTGGAACTGAACGATAGAAGATGAAAATGAGAGGAGAGGGGGGAAGAAAACGAATGAAGAATAGGAGGAAGAAAGAAAATGTGACGGAGAAGAAAATGAGAAGCGAGGAGAGAGAAAGAAGAGGAAAGAAAAAATGTGAAACGAGAATGCAGAAGAGAAAGATAAGAGAAGAGGTGGCAAATAAAGTTAGGGAAGACAAAGATGGATTAATAAAAAGTATGAAAGAAGAGAGAGAGAGAGAGAGAGAGAGAGAGAGAGAGAGAGAGAGAGAGAGAGAGAGAGAGAGAGAGAGAGAGAGAAGGGAAGTGAGGAATGAAAAGTTAGGAAAGAACCAGAATTTCAGAGAGGGGGTGAAGACAAAAAAGAAAAAAAAATGACTACAGAAGGAGGAGAAAGGGGGGGAGGGAGAAAGAACACCAGAAGAAAGATACCAGTAGGATTAGAGAAAAAGTGAAGGAGGGGAGAAGAAAGTGGAGCAGAGGAGAAATAAACGGGACAACCAGGAATGGAGAGAAATATGAAGGAAGGAATGAAGCTGGAGATAAAGGTAATAACCAGGATGAGAAGTGGGAAGGAAATATGGGGAAGAAACCACATCAATAAAAGAGTGAAGGAGGGTGAGACAGAGGTGAAAAGTGATGTAGAAGGAGAACGGAGAAGAAAAGTCAAAGGAGAAGCGGAGAATACTATGAGTGAAGGAGAGAGAGATGAGGCAGGTTTAAGACATGATGTGTAATAGAGGTGAGGAGTGAGGCAGGAGGAGAGGAAGTGGGAATGGAGGAGGAGGGGAAGGAGTGAAAGATGATAGAAGAAGAGGGAGTCAAGGATGAGAGAGAACTGAGGAGTGAGGCAGGATGGGGCAGGTGCTAGGCGAGGCAGGGCAGGTGCGAGGCAGGCTGGAGGAAGGGCAGGGCAGGTGCAGGAGGAAGAGAAGAGGTCAGAGAGGAGCAAGGGCAAGGAGAGGGAGGGGGAGGAGGAGGAAGAGGAGAGGAGTGGGAGGGAGGAGAGCTAAGAGATTGTACGGGGAGAGAGATTGGTAAGGGGAGGGAGTGGGGAGAATAGGGGGCGGGGGGATGGGGAGGGGAACAAAGGAAGGAGAGTGGTAAAGAAAGGGAGACAGGTTAAGATGGATGAGGGATAGAGCTAGGAATGAGGGGCAAGGGAGGGAAGGAGTAAAGAATGGGTAGTAAAAGGGTTAATGGTAAGAAAGAGAGGAGGGGAGGCGTAGGAATGAGAAGGGAGAGTAAGAGGAAGAGCTGTGAAAGGGTGGAGGGAGTGGAGGAGTAAAGTTTGGGGTGATGGCAGAAGGAAGAGGAGGAACCGATTAGGGAAAGAGAAAAGAAGTGTTACGATGGAGAAGGTCAGGTAAATGGAACAAATTACAGAGTTGCACTGATACACAAAACACAGATTCTTTCTCAGGCGATCAGAAGGTAGCAGATAAACAGAACTCCTACTCTAAGACCATCACAGAAAGAGAGGAGGAAAAGAAAGAAATCCTCTCCTATCCCTCTACTAGAAATTACACCGGTGGGAGAACAGAGTGTATGGTTAGATGTAAGAGAGTAGTGAGCATTTAGACCGATATATCTTAAAATAATTCTGCCGTCATTCCAACTACACAGTGCTATTATGCCATCATCCTCACTGTCTGCCATCTTCCTGCCACCTTTCTAGTTTCTCTCACTATTTTACATCAACTATTATATGACAAAGGGATATTCATGGGGAACCTTTTATTTCAGCAGCAAGAAGATAACCTGCATAAATAAAAACAGCACCTTTATTACTGGAAAAGGTGTATTAAAGATGGTGCAGGTATCTCTATTGATAATCTTGCTGCAACTATAATAACACCGACAGCTGACAAATCCTGCATTACACAAAAACACTGTCCATTTTTAGGCTACACACATCCCCTCAACCTAGCAATATGTACAGTCGGCATCAGAAGTCCTGTCACCTCCCTTGCATCTCTCGCCATGGATATTTTAAACCAGTGTTGTGAATCCGCAACAAATGACACTGAGGACACTGATCTATGGCCAAATAAAGTGTCGATTGCAGTATTTTCACCACACTGTTTTCGAAGTCCGTGGGGAGAGAAAAAGAGAAGGCGACACGATGTTTGATGCTGACTGTTGCAGAGAAAAGAACCATCCACTCATTTAATAGCAAGTCTCAGAGAAGCGATTATGGTAGTTAGCAAGCTGGTTAGTTATCTAAGATCTAGCCACCACTGTGATTAGCTTTCCCACGAGGAGCAGGATCCGCCCCCCCCACCCACCCTGCCACCATCGAGAGAGAGAGAGAGAGAGAGAGAGAGAGAGAGAGAGAGAGAGAGAGAGAGATGGGTTGCAGAGGAAAGTGAGGTAGGAAGAGGATGGAAGCAGATGGTGCAGGGAGAGATAGGGAGAAGGAGTAGGGAGAGGAGAAAAGAAAATGATCTAGAAAAAGGAGGGGGTTATCTAGTAAAAGGAGAGTATGAAATAGAAGGGAGAGAAGGGAAGGAAATAGGGTAGGGAGATGAGGGAGAGAGAGAGAGAGAGAGGGAAAATGGAGAGAAGGGGAAGGAACAGGATAGTGGTAGAAGGTAATGAAATAAGAAGAAAGGGGAAGGAGATAAAACAGGGAGTGAAGGGAAGGAAGTCGGGTAGGATGAGGAAGGAGGGAAGGATATGGGATGGTATGAGAATGATTTAAGAGTGGAATAGGGAAAAGAAGGAAGGAAATGGGAGAGGAAGAGGAGGGAAAATGATGGAAGAAGGAGAAGGGAAGGAAACAGGTTAAAAAGAGGATGGAGGAGGAATGGAACAGGGAGAGAAGGGGGATAGGGAGTAGGGATAGGCAGGAAAAAGGGGTAGGAGGGAGAAGTGAAATGAAATGGGGTAGAGTCATGAGAAAGATGTGGAGGAAGGGGTGGGGAAAGGAGGGCTTGCACTGTGGTAAGGCAGATGAAAGAAGCCAATGAGAGGAAAGAAAAGTGTAAATAACTGAGAAGATGGATCAACTGAGATTACGAATGGATGGAAGTAATTAAGGGAAAAGAAAAGGTGCAGAACAGGAAAAGGGAAATGAGATGGAGCAGGAGGAGAAAAAAAGGAGAGAAAGAAAGAAGGAAAAGAGAGACTTGAAGGTAAGGAAGGGGAAGTGAGAGGGAGGCACAGAAGGGATTAGTTGAAGATGCAAATTGAAGGACACAAAAATGCACAAAGGAAACCAAACAACAACATATCTGTCGGTCTTTTGGAGGCTGTCTTTATAAGGTAGGTCTTAACTAAGGTATGTATAAGTATTCAATGAAGCAAAGACAAAGATAAAGGGGAAAGAGGGTGTGTTGAGAGTGAGAAAGATGAGAAAGGAGAAGTTAGGGAAAAGTCAAAGGAAGAGAAAGGGAAGAGAGAGGTAGGAAAGAGGAGTTGTGTGTTGACGATAAAAAAAGGGATGTGAGAGACGGATGAGGAAGTGAGTGTCGGGGATGAGAAAGGAGAATTAAGAGGAAGGATAAGAAGGAAAAGGAGAAAAGGTATGTATGGAAGAGTGGGAGGGGAAGTTAAACGAAAAGAAAGGAATAAGTATTGGGGAAAGGGAAGGGAAAAGAAAAGATGGGAAGCGGAACGTTAAAAAAAAGAAAGAAAGAAGAAGAAGAGAAGGGATGGCACTGGAAGGGAGGGGAAAAAGGTAGGAGAAAAGAAGAGGAAGATAATTTAGAAGGGAAAGGAAGGGACGGGGAACATGTGGGGGAAAGGATGGAGGAAAGAGAAAGGAAGGAAAGGAAAGGAAAGGTGAAGAGAAGGGACTGGTAGGAAAGGGGGGGGAGAAATGGGAGAGATAAAGGAAAGTTAAGGGATGGGAAGGAATGGAAAAGGAAAATAAGCCGAAAAGGGATGAGAAAAGGAGTGGAAGAGTAAGAGATGGGAACGAAAAAAAGAAGGAATGCGTAAAAACAAATAAACAGAAATAAGAAAAAGGAACATATGATTAAAAAGAGAAAGGAAATAGGAGACAATGGGAAGGAAGAACGTGTAAAAAAGACTAGAGTGATTAGGAGAGTATGATAACGAAGGAAATATGGACGGATGGACTAAGAGAAAGAGGTAACAGGTAAATGAGGAAGGAGGAAGATGTGATAAAGAAGGACATAGGAAACGCCGGGAGTAGTGAATGGGTACGAAGGTTTGAGGAGGGAAAAAGTAGAATTAAGGAAAATTAGGAGAGGAAAAAGTGGAGAAAGAGTAAAAACGCAATGAGAAAGAAGTTACGCAAGAAAAACATAAGAACCACAATAAAACATAAGAAAAACATAAGAATCACAACAAACATTAAAAATACACAAGAAAAAAGCAAGAAAAACATAGGAACCACAAGAAAGCATAAGAAATACACAAGAAAAACATAACCAGAAGAAAACATAAGAAAAACACAAGAAAACATAATGAGAAAGAAGGAACACAAGAAAAGAGTGAAAAAAAAAAGGCATGGAAAAGAAGGAATAATGATAGTTAAAGAAGGAGACATTACGACTGAAGAAAATCATGCGGAAGAGCCATATGATAAATAAATAGGGTAATACGGTAAGAATCTAATAAAGAATGGGGACGAAGTAAAGATGGGATTTCACTGTTGCTTTATTTTATTTTGGAGTGAGAAAGTAAAGTGTCATAGTAAGTAAAGGTGTGAAAAAGTAAAATTAATGAAATGCTTTAAGTGTGAGAATAGATGCAATGTTTTAGACGTGAAAATTAATGAAGTGTTTTAAAGATGAGAAAACAAAATATCAAAATGGTACAGATGTGAGATAGTACGAGTATAATAATAATAATAATATTAATAATAATATAATAAATAATAATAATGTGTTTAAGCATCTGCCTCACGGTGACCCCTTTTCTCTTCTTCTTCTTCTTCTGCTGATATTATAATACATAATAATTATAATAATAATAATAATAATAATAATAATAATAATAATAATAATAATAATAATAATAATAATTATTATTATTATTATCATTATTAATCTCTATCCACTACATAGGTGGAGACTTGTTTTTACTTGTATTATCATTTTTCCGGCCTCAAGAGTCTCGCGACTATTCCACTAGAACCGGAGACTGCGAAAGGAATCGGAAGGGCCCAGAGTATTATGTGCTGACATGGGCCATTGCTCATAGAAGAAAATCCAAATTCTTTTCTCTCAGTGGAGGGGCATGGCAGAAAGAGCCTTACCAGTATCATGAGTGAACAAGATAAGTTGGTCGTGTCTACTGTAGATTTCAATCCGATCTGCACCAGGAATCTGAAGTGTGAACTTGGTCCAATTTCCGCCAAATTACTTCAGAATGTACCCTACCTTGACCTATGAACGTTACTGAAGTGTCCTGTTCATGTCTTAGTGACCGTTAGTCAAGCATCTCCATCCGGAACAGTAGGTGGAGACCAGTGACTGTCCGCAGGACAGTTATAGAGTTCCAGATATTATTATTATTATTACTATTACTATTATTATTATTATTATTATTATTATTATTATCACTATTATACAACGCTGGGTGGTAACCATATAACCAAATCACACGTGTTCCCTACGTGTCAAGTGGGTTGGTGGAGGGTTAGTGCCTCTCCCTGTAAAACAAATAACTCAGAGTCAAATGGCCACCCCGTAAGGGATTATGGCAACTGGGAATAGATAGATAGATAGATAGATTATTATTATGTTTTTCTTTATTTTTTCTGCGATAACAGGGAATTATTTTGTAGTAAAGGAGGCTATATCTAATCCATTCGCTGCGAAAAGTCTCGTCTACGCTGAATAACATCATTAATAGCCACTTTGTTTTCATCTGATGGAACTGGACCACTCTTACAGCTCAGATACGAAGTCATGGTTACATGAAATTCAATGAGCCTTACTTATGAGACAGGAATGAGTCTCCTTGATTACTAGTCAAACCTATCCTCCAGTCCGACTACACCTGGCCATCAACCAAGCTTAAAGAAGAGTCGGATCTTTACCAGACGAGAACAAGCTGATTCTAGTAGGATTTATATTGGAATGAGTCTCCTTGATTACTACTCAAATCTATCCTCCAGTCCGACTATACCTGGCCATCGACAAAGATGAGAGTTGCCGATCTTTGTCAGACGAAGAACGAAGGATTACAGTAGAATTTATAAACACTAAATAAGAATAAATAAATAGATAAATACATAAATGAGTGAGTAAAAAATAAATAAAAGTAATCGTTCTGAAGGTGCTGAGGAAAATACAGGGAAGCGTTAGGCGATGCAGATGCTGTGGATTAATTTCCGTGGTTAATATACAGGTTAGTGGGCCCTTCCTGCCGTATGGCTCGCGATGAGGCGGGAGATAGGCACAGGGGGGGCAGGTGGTGGGCGAGGCAGGGCAGGGGGAGGCAGGGTAGAGGTGTGGTTGGGAAGGGTGTGGCAGGAAACGGTGAGGCAGGGTAGGGTGAGGTAGAAAATGGTGAGCAAGGTAGAGCTATGGTAGGGTGAGGCAGGAGATGGTGAAGCAAGGTAGGGTGATATGGTAGGGTGAGGCATGGTAGGTTGAGAGGGCGGGTTAAATAAGAAAAGTAAGGTAGGGTATGGTATGGCTGAGTAAGGTGTGGTAAATTAATGTTAGGCTAGGCAGAGTGACGGAGGGTAGAAAAAGATAAAGTAGGGTGAGGTGAGGTTGAGACAGGAGAGGGTGATACAGTGAACAGGAAGAAAACATAATAACATACGGTACAGTACCATGAGGAGAACAACACACTCTACCACAACAGGAAGAACATAACATTACCATAACATGAAGAATAAAAGATCATACAATACAACCAAAGGAGCACAGAAAAACGTATGCTGGTACAAGAGGAAGAACATAAGAACAAGTGATAACAATACGGGAAGAACAATCATACGCTACCATAACAGGAAGAAAATGAGAACATACGGTAACACTACAGGAAGAACACATGGTAAGAGCATACGGTACCCTAACATAAGGTACATAAGAACATATGGTGCCGCAATGGGGAGAACAAGGTGCAACTTAACAAAAATATACCATAGCATAACAGGAAGAACATTTCGTGGCGAGAATATACAGCACAATAACATAAGGAACCTCCCAAAATACTGCATGACCAAGAAAGAACACATTAAGGTAAGAACATATTGTGTGAAAACGAACATAAAAACAACCGGCATCATAACAGGAAGAAGCAGGAGAGGGAAGTGTAAGGGCAAGGCAGGGCAGGGCAGGACAGGGCAGGGCAGGGACGCGAAGGGAAGGGAAGTACAAAGCAGGATATGGCAAGATAGAACAAGGCAGGAATGGGCAGGGCAGGGCAGGGAAGGGAAGGACAAAGCAGGGTAGGACAAAACAGAGCAAAGCAGGGCAGGGCAGAGCAGGGCAGAACAGGACAAAACAGAGCAGGACGGGGCATGATAGGGAAGTGTAGGGGTAGGGCAAGGCAAGATGGCAGGGAAGGACCATTACACGACCTCAACACTGCAATTTTCTATGAAAAAAAAAAAAAGTATTTTCTCTACGGGCAGCAGGTGGTGGGTGGTTAGGTGGGCTGCGAGGGCAGGAAAGCAGGTGGTCGGGGAAGTTAAGTGGGTAGGGGAGTAAGTGGTGGGGAGGATAAGTGGGCTGAGAGGGTATAATAATAACAGAACCACAACATCATAGCAAGAGCAGCAAAGTACAGCACATAACAGAGCATAACAAGAACATCGAAAGAGCAGTGAATAACAGAACATGACGAAAAGTGAGAGGGGGAAGTGGCAAGAGCGGGTATAACAACAAGGCCACAATAACATAGCAAAAGCATCAAAGTATAGCAGCGTAAAACAAATCATGGCTGCAGTGCACAGAAAGAGGGCGTGGGGGAGAAGTAGCTCTAACAAGAACAGGTCCAGTGTGAAAGAAATCGGAAAGCCGGATAATCAGCAGACAGGGTTGTATTTGAGGAGATTGAAATGGAACTTTTGAATAACAGGCCAGACGACACTGAAGGCGCTGGAGAGATTTGACAACAAGCAGAGGAAAGCATATAAGCAAAGTACATATCAGAGAATAGATAGAACGAGGCACATGAGCATAATACATATCAGACACCAGATAGAGTAGGGCACGTAAGCATCACACAGACCAGAACACCAGAGTCTGCCATTATAACAGGATAAGGATGCCTCACACGCCACTGTAGCGTATTTTATCGAACCTGAAGAAGATCCCTAACCTCTTTCAGCTCATTTTGATGGCCAGGTGAAGACTCATTCTATTCTCATAACAAAGGATCACTGAACAAGTATGAAGGGTGTGAGATGAAAACAGACCTACTATAGTATAAGCTACGGTACATAGGGATAAAACCTATAGATAAGGTGCTACGGGCAGGGCAGGGAATGGAAGGACAAAGCAGGGTAGGGCAAAACAGAGCAGAGCAAGGCAGCGCAGGGCAGAGCAAGGCAGGACAGGACAGAGAAGAACAAAGCAAAGCAGGACATTTTCCAAATGCTTTAGGGTTGTTTGCATGTCTGTGGAGCCATATGGACGAACAGGGAACACTATTATCGAGTTGACGTAGCGAATTCACAAACTTACTCAACTGTAGGTCGTAACTCAGATTAAGATTTGCAGGAAGAACAAGAGGTAATGAAGATATCTTGTCTCTCATTCCCTTATCTTTTCTGGAAGAACAGGAAACGGATCATGATTATTTCCCTCTCAAAAAAAAAAAAAAAAAAAAAAAAGACTTGGTATTGAAGAAAGAACGAAAGACATGGGGACATTCTACTGTATCTTCGCCCTTCCTGGAAAAAATAAATCTACGTTGCGAGACAAAACCGATCATAAACAGTTTTGAGAATACCACCACAGTTGTGTACAAACAACAAAGCAAGAACAAATGGGATGAAACTCGCGATCTTTCAGTCCACATCCAATCACTCTATCCACTGCACCACTACCTGATGCTTATCTTGTGTTTCCTGAGTTACTGTTTCCTTTATTGCGTTATCGCTGTCAGTAAGGCTTCAGGCTATTTGCATGCGTATGTGGTTATTTTAAACTATACAGATTTATTGCAAGTCGTATCAATAATATTAGTGTTTATATTGGGGGCTCATAATTACTGGTCTCCTTTAAATACTATCATCGTTGTATTGTTGACACAGTAATTCTTATGTCATGTAAGTGCTACCTTCTTGTATGTATTTAAAATCCGATTCATTTATGTTATGGTGTAATGCTGGTGCCTTTATATCCAAGTTAATGATCTGTATTTTCTTGTATTAAACAAGGAAAAATGAAGCTGTCAGACAAACAAGTATTATAAAAACGTATGTATTGGAAATTTGACGTCTTTCTGATAATGTGTAATGTTTGAAGTTCATTTATGGTATCCAAGTAACTGGTCTGTCTGTCTGTCTGTCTGTCTGTCTCTCTCTCTCTGTCTCTTTCTCTCACATGCAAATGTTATCTGATGGCAAGGTGATAAGGTAAACTCTGATCCATTCCTGGTACGAAACTATGTGATGGCAATTTACAGCATCTAAAATACTCATCTCTTTGTTATGCTATCACTATTGTACTAGAAGACGCTGTTAATCGTAGGAAAGCCTTATCTATAACGAACGTATGCATGTCTTATCTGATCCATTTCCCTTGTGACGTCCTATAGGTGTTTGTCTATGGTGACGTGTATGTGGTTGTGTGGCGTGTAGGAGGACTGTAGGACCGTAGGATTGGGAACAGACTGTTAAATGTATGCGCACAACACACACACACACACACACACACACACACACACACACACACACACACACACACACACACACACACACACACACGACAAAATCTACGTTACTGACCTCTTCCATATGCTATCGACCTGTGCAAAAAGTTCTTTAAACCATCATATGAATGTCTTATATAAACGTAACTAAGTAAAATCTAACAATTTCTGACATAAAGTAATAATAATGTTTCTTTTCGCTATCAAATTACCAATCGCTTCTACCAATACGCTATCAACTGTTATCAAAAATGCGTTTGATTCATATGCAAGTGTTATCTTAGGACTGTGATTTCCTTTGCATTATTCTCACCATTATCATTATCAGCCCTTATCTTTAATCACAGAATACGAGAGCGATCTACTATCCCTAAAGTGTTGGCAAAAAAGAAGGGCATTATAATATTGGTTCTGTAAGTTTCCTTTGTGTGTGTGTGTGTGTGTGTGTGTGTGTGTGTGTGTGTGTGTGTGTGTGTGTATAACTCGCTTGTGCTACGTAGTATGTATACTCAGGAGTGTAGTGAGGTGCTTGGAATACTAAAGATTAAATAAATCTATACGCTAACGTCTCTTTATATTATTTCTTTCTACTATTATACCTCAGTTGATGGCCAAGTGTAGTTAAGCTGGAGGGTTGATTTGACAAGTAACCAAGGAGACTCATACCTATCTCATAACTAAAGCTCTTCTACTTTCATGTAACCACAACGTGGTATATAATCTGTTGGAGTGTGCCAGTTCAGTCAGGTGAAAATCAACGAACTATAGAAATTTTACCTGTCTAACGAGGACACCTTAGTAGTGTAGGTAACAGTGGCCCTAAATAAATTCTTCCTTAAGCACAATATAACACGTGTGATAATACCAAAAATAAATTAAAGCCGTCAATGTACTGAAAGGGTTAGCAGAGTAAGTGTGTAGAAAAGAGAATAAAAAAGAGTAGAGATAGGAAGGACAAGAAAGGGGAGGAAGAATTCAGTGGAAACACGTGTGCAGAATATAAGATCAACAAAGACAGTGCGGAAAATGGAATCTGATCTAAAACACTGGAGAGGAGGAGTGAAGAGAATGTGGAAGTATACAGTGAAGAAGTGCGTGAAGGAGGGTGGCTTGGACTGGTGAGACAGGAGAGAGATGGGAGATGATAGAGAGGCTGCCCAATGGTCTAATCTCAGAATTCACTGAGTGAATTCTGAGATTAGGCAAAAGACGGACAGCCCGACACACACACATATTGGCAGACAGATTGATTATACAGGCAGACAGACAGACATAATTAGATAGAACGATAGTGAAATAGATACAGATAAAGAATACGCACACACATAAAAAAACACACAAGCAAACACACACACACACACACACACACACACACACACACACACACACACACACACACACACACACACACACACACACACACACACACAAAAGTAGGCAGACAGACAGACAGACAAGAACAGATACACAGACAGACATAGAGACAAATACTTTTTATGGTGTCAGAAGGGAGTATTTGATATAACAATACAGTGTGACAAAAAAGTTTCTGTGCAATGGGTGACGGGGAGATGTGGGAGTGCAACAGTTTATGGCGAGTGTGTAATGTTGTAATGTGAGGTGTGGCTATGTGTGGTGTGAGAGTGCGTCGTGTGGCTGTGTGTGGTGTGGCAGTGTGTGGTGTAACTGTGTTTTGGGTGTCATGTGGCATGGCAGCGTGATGTGAAGCGGTGTGTAGTGTGGCAGTGTGGAGTGTGGCAGTGTGTGGTGTGGCAGTGTGTGGTGTGGCAATGTGTGGTGTGGCAATGTGTGGTGTGGCAGTGTGTGGTGGGCAATGTGTGGTATGTATGATGTGTAAGTATAAGGTGTGTCAGTGTGTGAGGGGCAGTGTGTGGCTTGAAAGTATGAGGTGTGACATTGTGTAAGGTGAGGCAATATGTGATGTGGCAATACAAATCATAAGCGTAAAAGTTTATTCATTTCACCAATAACACAGTGTCTTTACTAACGCCTTGTAAGAACACAACTTGGACACCGTGACCTTTGCGCTGTGAATAAGTAATCAGAGTGGACATTTGCAGTTGGAATTGGGTAGGGCAGTGTTGTGATGCAAGGGAGATGAGGAGAGGGGAAGACCTGCTGACTACCAATAATCACTTAGCCTACCACCCTGCAGTGTTAGTGTAGGCACAGAATTAATTAGGCGGGTTGAGAGAGAGAGAGAGAGAGAGAGAGAGAGAGAGAGAGAGAGAGAGAGAGAGAGTATTGGCACATTACTTGACTCCTCACAAGCACGTCACTTAAATTTCACACCAAAACCCATTAACCCTTTCAGTTCGATGACAATTTGAAGCTTCATTTTACTTATTCCAGACGATTTTATTCAGCTGCAGGAGGGGTCAGATACAGCCTTAATCAACGCCTTCACCGCCAGAGATCTTTCCAAATTACAGCAAAAATCGTCTGGTAGTAGAAAGAAAAAGATTTGGGTCCGTATTCTCGTAGGTTAAGGAGGCTCCCTAACACCTCTTCCTTAGCGATTTATTTTGGGGTATGGTTGGTTGATATAATTTTGTACGTTCCTGGTATAGAGTCTGGCGATATTGGAAGAATTTATATAACACAGAAGATAGGAAGGAGTAACAAGCAGAATAAATCGCTTAAAAGGTGTTAGGGAGTCAGACCGAATAAAATCGTCTGAAGAGGACAAGGAAAGGGGTTCAAGGGAGGAGGAAGTAAAGAAAGGAAAAGAAAGAGGAGTAAGAGGGATGGAAGAGGGGAAGGAAGAACAGAAGGAGCAAAAGTTAACAAAGATAAACAAAGGAGAAAGAAGAAATGAGTGCTATGTGTGAAGGAAGACAAAGGCCGAAGAAAAAAAAAGAAGCTTTAAAAGAAAAGGAGGAAGAAGAATGAACTAAGGAGGAAGAAGAAGGAACTAAGGAGGAAGAGGAAGGAACTAAGGAGGAAGAAGAAGGAGCTAAGGAGGAAGAAGAAGGAACTAAGGAGGAAGAGGAAGGAACTAAGGAGGAAGAAGAAGGAGCTAAGGAGGAAGAAGAAGGAACTAAGGAGGAAGAGGAAGGAACTAAGGAGGAAGAAGAAGGAGCTAAGGAGGAAGAAGAAGGAACTAAGGAGGAAGAAGAAGGAACTAAGGAGGAAGAAGAAGGAGCTAAGGAGGACAAACAAAAATGGAGGAAAACTAAAAAAAGATGAGGAAAACGAAGGAAAATGGAAGAGAAAAAGAAAGGAAAAATATATGAAAAACTGAGGAGAACTGGCAGTTTATGTGGCAGTCAGAGAATTGAACGTCACACGAAGACATCCTCCCGGCCTCTCCCACTGGCACTTCAGATTAAAATGCTTATATCTAATTAACCTCTCCAACCCCCTTCCCTGAACTGATGACTTCTGTATACCCCTTGCTGTCACTTAGCCATTCTAGTCAGGTTTTATTCTTTTTTCTTTAGATGATGTTCACCTTTTTGCTGTAAGGATTAACTAGTATTTATTATTCAGAAATACGAAACACATACTGTATTTGTGTGTGTGTGTGTGTGTGTGTGTGTGTGTGTGTGTGTGTGTGTGTGTGTGTGTGTGTGTGTGTGTGTGTGTGTGTGTGTGTGTGTGTGTGTGTGTGTGTGTGTTTGATTAGCAAGCAAGTTATTTTCAAACAACATTCAGTAAAATCTATCATTCTGAACTATTTTCATTGTCACTTATCATCCCACCTCTTTTTCCTACTCATAGGTTGGGTGATGTAGGCTCCAGGAAGAAAAATAAATAAATACATATATAAGTAAATAAATAAATAAATAAAGATGGGGGAAAATGAATCAACAGCAAGTCAACTGAAATGACCCACACGCTCATTCATTCACCATTCAAGCACCTGGAATCCTTACACCACCTGACAAATTCCACACACATTTGCTTCATATTTCCCATCAGTCAATTCAATGGCTCTCAAGTTAAAAGAGAAAAAGAGAAAAGAAAAGGACAGTCAAACTCTTATTACGCGCCTCTCCGTAGAAAAAAACAAAACAAAAAAAAACATCCAATCAGCTCGATCCCTTGTCAGTTACCTAGCTTCCAAGACTGCATGCCTCGTTTTCTATCTCAAGTCAGTTCCCTCCTCTTTCTGTAGCCCCATCATTATCCTAACTTGATAGTGTACAATTAAACACTAATTTTCTCTTCAATGCCTTTTCACCTCTCCCTCCCCACACTCCTCCTTCCACGTCTCTCCCCTTCTTTTTATTATTCTCCTCACCACAAATTAATAGCCTATCAGTGCTCTCTCCTCCCTTCTCACCCACCTCACTCCCCCTCACTTTAAAATCTCCTCCCTCCTTTCCGATGATCATTATCTCCCCTCACCACAAACACTCACTCTCGTCCCACTTTTCACTTCCTCCCCCTCCCTCTCCCCCCCAATCTCTCCCTTTCCTCTCACCTTTGCTTTATCCATTCGTTCACCACAAACACTCTCTCCCCCCTCACCCTTCCCTTTCCCCCCTCTCACCCTTCCCCCTCTCCTCACAGTCCCTCCCCTTTCTCTCACCTCTGCTTTACGCCTTCCCTCACCACAAACACTCTTTCCCCCACTATCACCTGTACGTTTCCCCTCCCTCCTCTCCCTCTTCACACCCTCTCTCCACACCGCTTCCCCTCTTTCTCTCCCCTCCTCCTGGTTTCCTCCTCACCACAAACACCCTCTCTTTCCCAGGTTTTCCCCTCTTCCTTCTCTCCTCTAATCATCGCTCATTCGACCCAAATTAAAAGCTAAAATTATTCACTTTCTCTTTCCCCCTTTTTATTCTTCCTCTTCCTTTTTCCCATATCCCGATTTTACCCTCCTCTCCTCGCAAAGCTCAGTCCTCTTCAGTTCCGTGACATTATTTTCCTTCCAACAAACCTTCTTTCAGCCTACCCTCTCCTTTATATATCTTTCCCTTTCTTTATCTCCCCTCCTCTTTCATCTGTTCTCCTCCCTCCCACATTTCACAGCTCTCAACCACTTGTCCATTTGGGGTTCACACTCAGCTCTCTCTCCTTCTCCCTCTCCTTCTCTCTCTCTCTCTCTCTCTCTCTCTCTTCTTCGTCAGTTTCTACTCTTCCTGCTTTCCTCTCTCCTCTCCCAGCTCTTTCTCTCTTCTTACTTAATTTCTATTCTTCTTGCTTTCCTCTCTCTCCTCTCAGTATCTCTATACCCATTACATAAATCTCATCCTCAATTTTCTCTCTCCTCCACATCAGTCGTCTTTCATTTCCTCTTTCACTTCCCCCCTCCAGTCATCTTGTTTGCCTCCCCTCCCTCCATTTCCCCTCACCCAGCCAGTTCCTTCCCTCTCCTTCCCCCTCCTTCAACTGTCTCCCCTCCCTCCCTCCTTCTTCTTCCCCAATAGCCAATCCCTCCCCTCTCCTCTCTCACTCTACCCATCCATACCCTCCCCCTTCTTCTTTTCCCCTTCCCAACCAACCTCTCCCTACACCTTTCCTTCCTTCCTTCCTCCTCTCCACCTTTCCCTCCCCTTCTCCACCCTCTCCTTCCCTTTCTTTCCCCTCCCCAGCTAACAAACTCTCCTCTCCTCTTTCCTTTCTTTCCGAAATCAGCCTCTCCTCTCTTTCCTTTCCCCTCTCTTTCTCTTCCCATCTCCAATCAATTCCTCGCTTCTCCTTCCCTTCCTCTCTCCCCCCTTCATATTAACTGTTTTCTTTTCCTTCCCTTCTTCCCTACTTATCCCAGCGGGGGAGGCGGTGGCTCAATCGGTAGAGAGGTGGCCTGCGGTCTTACCGGACCCAGGTTCAAATCCCCGCTGGGGCAAGGAACAGTTCAAGGATTTGAACTACATGTAAAGCAGACTTTACCGAACTACCAGAAGACCCGCCGACATGTCGTAAAAGTACCCCCGCTAATACCAATACGCCAGTCCTGTATGAGACAGCCCTAGCATGTATTCAATATGGACGGTGGGTGTTAGCGCCGAAGTGGTGACATGTAGTGGTGTATGATATGTAGGAGGACTACTGGGCCTTGAGAACAGGCTGTGAGGCCTATGCCTAGAGTCGAGCACAGGAAAAAAAAAAAAAAAAAAAAAAAACTAAATTCTAACCTCTCCTTCCCTTCCCCTCCCCTTGTTGGTACTTCTCCCCACCCTACCTCCCTTCCCCTCCCCATCCCTTTCCTTCCCCTCCCCATCCCTTTCCTTCCCCATCCTCTTCTCCCCATCCCCTTCCCTCTCCATCCTATCCTCTCAACCCCTCTATCACCATTTATCATACACCCCTCCCCTATCCCCTCCTCCCCCTTCCCCTACGTTAAAACAAAGAGCGGGGTATGAAAGAGAAAGGGAAAAGGGGTGGGAGAGGTGGAGGGGGTGCAAGAAGGGGGAGGGGGAGGGGGAGGGGGAAGCAAGGCAGGTGTTTTCTCTGTACTCCATGACATTTGTTTTGTCCTGGAGGGGGGTGGGGGGATGCTGGTATGGAAGGGGGTGTGGGGGAAGCAGTGAAGAGGTAGTGGTGTGGGATGAAAGGGGGAGGGAAAAATGACTGGAGAGGGGCGGAAGAGGAGAAAGAATAGAGAAAGGGAGATGGAGGAGATGGTGGAAGGGAGGGAGGGAGAGGGAATAGAATGGAGAAAGGGAGATGGAAGAGAGAAAGAGAGGAAGGAGGAGGGAAGAGGAAAGAGAATGCAGGAAGGAAGATGAAGAGTGGGTACAAAATGCATGAAAGGAGGAAAAGGGAAAAGGAAATAGAGTGAAAGAAGGGAGTCTGAAGAGAGAGTGTGAAAGTAAGTGTTGAGGGACGCAAAGGAAAGGAGAAAGAGAAGGGAAGGGGAGGAGAGGAGATATGCAAAGAAGGAAGGGAAAAGAGGGAGAAAGAGGTCGGAGAAAAGGAGAGGAGAGAAGCGAAGGAAAGGGGAAAGAACAAAGGGCGTTAAGAGAATGAGGGGGAGAGACAGAAAGGGAGAAAGAAGGCTATGCTGGAAGGAGGGAGGTGGATTTTTTATGGGTGAATAGACGGATGGAAGAAGGGATAAATATGAACTGAAAATGCAAGGAGAGAGAGAAGGGAGGGAGGGAGAGGAGTAAGAGTGAGCAAGGAGAGCAGACAGTAGGAAAGAGAAAAGTCCACAAAGAAAGGGAGGAAGTAGAAAGAAAGGAGAGGAGGGAGGGATAGGAGGAGATAGAGATGCAGGTGCTGGAGAGAGAGAGAGAGAGAGAGAGAGAGAGAGAGAGAGAGAGAGAGAGAGAGAGAGAGAGAGAGAGAGAGAGAGAGAGAGAGAACCTATACCAAATATCAGGGGAGGGGCGGGGGTATGATGAGTGAGATTTAGAAATAGTCCAATTAAACATTCCTCACAAATGCACTTTTTCTTGTCACTTTTCTGTAATTACTGATATGACTAATGAATCAAAAGCTATAAATATGTCATAATTAACGTTATAGGTGTTAAATGAAGGCTGTAATTATGTAGTTGTAAAAAGATCTGACAGCGCAGGCTATGTCGATGGAGGGTTGTTGTGAGATGGTGTGAAATGTACACTCGGTTGCCATCAATAAATATCAGACCAATTTCCTGTGAACTAATATTACTCTTGCCAAATTAAGGTAGATTGTACAGAGTAAAAAAATATGAACTATTGAGTCGGTATGAGCAAAAGTAGCTCTGGTTTTTGCACGTTGTTTAATAAGAAGAACAATTAATGGAAAACGGGCTATGGGAAGCACGCCAGGTGTGTAGTTAAGAGAGCTGGTAAGAGAAGCAAGAAATTACACGAGATGTTTGGATGTTTTTGCAGGTAGGCAGATACTTATGGGAGTGAAACAAGGAATTACACGTCAGGATGTTGTGATGTTCTTGTAGGCAGGTGGTTAGGTATTACGGAGTTACGTAAGTAGGTATCTGAAGGAAGGAATTACAAGCGATGAAAACGATATGAAGCATTTGTAGTTAGACAGGTAGATAGGCGGGTGAAAAATTGTAGTAAATGAGTAAGTAACTAAAAATAATTACGAGAAAATGCTGGGATACCCTCGTACTGAGTTGCAAGGTAAGTGAAAAATGGAGTTAATAGTTTGTACTTTGCTGCCGATGGTTAGGTGACTGAATGAACTACTGTAATAACGGGTTTAATATTACCATGTGGTTTAAGAAATGATGGGGGAAGTGTTATGAAGTTATTACCATTTGCTTATAACAGGAGTGAAAGAAGAAGTGATATAGGGTCGTTACCGTATGTCTGAAGGGGTAAAGGAAGGTATAATTATAAACAGTATCTACAGCCAGTACCGTGTGATTGTAAAGGAAAGAGAAGCACTATACAGTCGTTGTCCTGTGTCTGCAGTAGTAAAGGAAGGACAAGAAGGAGCAACCAGAGAGTGCAACACCCGCCCCCATCATTTGGTCAAAGGACTGAACATTTCCTACCGATTATTCTCAAAACCGAATTACTTCATCCTTGCCTGACCCTCAACCCTTCAGCCAAGTTTGGTCCATATCAAATAAAAACTGGTTGAGCTGACCTTGCCTGTTACCGTCACATTTGACCTTTCCCTACGACCTCGACCTTTGACTGACTGTTCTCAAGATCGAACCACTTTACCTCAGCTTTACCTTGATACTGTCCACAAAGTTTGGTCCAAGACAGATAAAAATAACTTATGTTTACCTTGCCATGTGACCCTGACCTTTGACCTATTGTTTTAAAATACAGTAGATCAGCCTCATTGGTAATCCTTATCCCTTCTGCTAAGTTTGGTTTAAATCAAATAAAAATGTCTGCGTTATTTTCTTCATATACAAACACGTGGGTGGAACTTTAACCTTTCCCTATGACCTTGACCTCTGACTAATTGTTCTCAAAATACCGTAGAAGCCCTCTTGTTCCTCCTTTTCTCTCAACTCATCCCCACTTCATCGGACCGTAGGATAGCGGTACTTCTTTACTTCCCTGCGTGGTCTCAGTCAACAGTGCTGCCCATATGCCTGTGGTGCCGAATTAATGAACGGAGATTACAGTCGATTTCATTACTCTTAATTACCTTTACGTAAATCTCTTTAACCCTTTGGCGACAGGAAGGCGTCCCAGTAGTGACCAAAATAGTGTGGCGTTGGTCGTAGTGAAGTAAGGTAGCGGGATAGCCAGTTGCTGCTTAGGAATTAAACTCCTATGTGCTAGACGTTCTTCTTCAGCTGAATAAAATCGTCTGGTGATATCAGAAGTGGATTTAAACACACACACACACACACACACACACACGTAATGAAAGATACAAGTTCCGCCATAATTCAGGAACAGTGTAAGTGAACAAATGGATGCAACTGTACATACATACACTGAGGGATTGGGAGTGACAGGGGTGCACCATATTAGGCGGACATCTTAATTCGGTTCGTTGTTATTGTACTCATTCAAGGTCGAGGGAGTTGAGTAATTGGTGCATGTGTGTGTGTGTGTGTGTGTGTGTGTGTGTGTGTGTGTGTGTCCGCGCGCGCGTTCTAGGATCCTACAATATCGGTTTGACTTACAGCTGTCTTCGTAACCCTATCACAACTGAGTTCGTATTCTCCTGCTTAACCCATTAGCGCCCAGTGTCCCCAGTATAAGACGGAACTGGGCATTTTCACAATTTAATAAAGAAGGGAACCCCGGAGAAGGACCTATGAGCTTCGCGACTATGTCCCGACAGGCGGAGGGCGGTACACCTACCACCCTTCCTGCAAAATCCCTTGCACAGGAACTCTAGGAGCCAATGGGTTAAGGAAGCTCCATTATACCTTTTCCTAAGCGATTTATTTATTAATACGGCTGGTTAATATCAATTTCCATGTTATTAATGCCGAGACCTGTCATATTAGAGTGATTTAAATGACACAAGGGAGGATAGAGGACAGTAAGGAGTAATGAGCAAAATAAATCGCCTAAGATGATGTGCTAGGGAGCTTCCTTAACTGACGAGAATACCGACCCTGATCTCTCAAAAAAGTAGTAAAATCATCTGACAGCATTAAAAATAAATTAACAAAGTCGTCAACATAGGGAACGGGGAAAAAAATGAAAAAGGAAAAAAGATATTACTCTGTTGCCAACGAGTTCCAAGTTTCTAAAGCAAAATTTACATAACCCGTGATGAGAATAAATAATCTTTAGCTTTATTGTCTTGCTGCAGAGAGCGTTTAAAAAAAATGGAATGCAGGCTAACCCCAACAATAATTTCAATAATCAGCATCAGGAAATGAGGCCTTGCAAACAATACCCTTCGCCTTCTCTGTTTTTAACCTTTTCAGTATCATTACGTCTTATTTTAGTTGTCTTTTGGGGCCGCCAGAGAAGTTTATCCATCCTAATCCTCTAAGCCTGGGAACGTCATTTTCATTTTATTCTCGCCCCCTACTGACGTCTTTATTCGGCTTAGAACTCAACTTTCGAGCAGGAGGGGCGAGGCAACCGTTAAAAAAAAAAAAAAGAATAAGAAAAAAAAGTAAAATGAGAGGTCTCTCCCCATCTGCACATATTTTGTCCGTCAGCAGCAAGAATACACGAGAGAGAGAGAGAGAGAGAGAGAGAGAGAGAGAGAGAGAGAGAGAGAGAGAGAGAGAGAGAGAGAGAGAGAGAGAGAGAGAGAGAGAGAGAGAGAGAGCGACCCACAAAGCGCCGCAGCCTTGTAATGAATGTATGTTTTATTAAGTGGATTTAATTTATTCATTGGCTTTTGTTATTTTTATGCCGCTTTGTTGATGTTAGTAGGATTATTGATGTTGGTGCTCTTGTCCTAAATTTGATGCTGCTATTTATTTTCACTGTTGTTGTGGTGGTGGTGTTGTTGTTGTTGTCCTTGTTTTGTTTTTTTTGCTAATGTTTCTGTTGCTGCTGTTACTGTTGTTAGCAATTTGTTACTCTTGTCTTTGTCGTTGCTTGTTTATTTTTGTTGTTGTCAGTGTTGTTGGGAATTAATTGCTGTTGTTATTGTTGCTAACACGTTGCTGTTGTTTAAAGATCTGTTGAAATTTGATGCTGCTCTTCTGTTGTTGTTGTTGTTGTTGTTTTTGGTATTGTTGTTGTTGGTGGTGGCCATGGTGATGTTGTTGTTGGTGGTGGCCATGGTGATGTTGTTGTTGGTGGTGGCCATGGTGATGTTGTTGTTGTTGTTGTTGTTGTTGTTGTTATGAAGATGCCACTATTATGTCCTGCTTTAATAATTTTCATTGGTTCTTGTTGGTTTATATCTATGTTGCTATGCAGGTATTTTGTAGCTGATTATATCTGTGACTGCTACTAGGCAATGGGGAAGGGAAGGGGGATAGTGATGGTAGTGATGATGATGATGATCATGATGATGATGATGCTGATGATGATGATGATGATGATGAGGAGGAGGAGGAAGACGTGGAGGAAGAAGGAAGAGGATGATGATGAGGCGAGTGAATCGTGTCAAGTATGCGGAATCTTAAGACTGGTCCCTCCCAAAGTCCTTATGTGGAGGTGGTGTAGTGGACTCTTATAATCAGTTCTGCTGTGGAGGTGGTGTGGCTCTGTGCTGTGGTGGAGACGAGGTACTACGATGGTGGTGGTGGCGGTGGTACAGTGGTAATGTGGTGTGATCAGGAGGTACCGTGGTGTGACGATGGAATGGTGGTGATGTGTTGATAAAGTGTGGTGTGGTATACTGTAATGCGGTTTTGTGGTGTGATGGTAAGGACATATTGTAGCAATGGTGTGGTGCTGGTATATTGTTATGGAGGGCTATTGTGCGGTGGTTTATCCTGTCATGGTGTGATGTAAAAAGGAGTACAAAGAAAATTAGGGACAGATTTATTGATAGGCTGACACTATCAACTTTTTATGTGAGCCATAAGAGGAGGATAGAATAGCAAGAATTTTCCCCCCACCCTTCAGTCCCTCCAGCCTATTTGGCACGAAAAGTGAGAAAGATTACCATACCATATAATGCTGCGGTGGGGTGTAGTGTGACAGAGTGGTATGGTGGTGGTGAAGTGCTAAGGGGGGATGTTGTATAATGTGACGGTGTGCTATGGTGTGGTGTGACAATGTGGTAGTATGTGGTGATTGCTATGGTAGTGCGGTGGTGGTTTCAGTTAGCCTGGTGAATGTGGTGATCCGGTGTGGTGAGGCTGGATGCGTGACGAAGTATTGAAGATGGATATGTGGCTTGATGGAGAGGTGATAAAGTAAGGAAAGGATGAAGTAAGGGATGATAAGTAAGGGTTACGCTGTGATGGCTTATTGGTGATGGATGGTGGGGTGTGGTGTGCAGAGGGAATGGGATGGGTTGGTAGTGGTTGTGGTGGTGTCGTGTGGTGTACTGGTGAGGATGAGTGTTGGGGATCGGTGGTTTGATGGTGTTGTGGTGTGATGTGATGAACAGGTGAAGAAGGATGATTCATGCTACAGACAGAGAGAGTTGGTGAGGAAGCTGATGTCTTGTGATGATGTGGTGAGGCAGGGAGGTGTGGTTTGCTGATGTAGAGGGTTGGTGTGTGGTCTGGTGTGACTGAGGGGAGGGCAGGCGTGGGAAGTGATGGTGTGGGGCGGTGCCGAGGCAAGGTAATGTGTGTGCTGATGGAGGGGGTTGGTGTATAGTGTAGTGTGACGCATTGTGGTGTGGTGTGGTGGTGGGAGGGCAGGTGTAGGTGGTGGTGGTGTGGTCAACCCTGGTATACTGGTGGTGGTGTAAGGGTGGTGTAGTGTGTGGAATGCGGTATGGTGCTGTCAATTTGAAGTACTGTGTGGTGTATCTGTATGGTCCCTTGGTTCATTTATCTTTCAGATATATTCTTATGCATTTAATTTTAGCTATACACTGTTTGCCGTCCCTAAAAGAAAGACCATTCAGATTAAAATAACAATCAGGAATTTGAATAGATTGCTGTAAAAGCAGGCCTGATAAATACACTCAGGGACAATATAGGAGATAAAAAATTTCAACCTAACTATACTTTGTGACATCCCACACTCATAAATACTGTACAATAACCTTTACAGTTTATGTTATTACCACGTCGATAATAAGCTGATGTTACTGTATCGTATTCAGGTCTAGTTTAATTACATTAATTACGTCTTGTGGGCTTTATCAACCAAAAGAGATTATTATTTTTTTTTTACAAGATTTCTAACTATTATCTGCACAAGACGGGATTACATGCCCCAACAATGAAGCTAACTCCTTTAATACGAAGACAGTATGTTATTTCTTTGCACAGCCAGATGTTTATTCAGTTTAAAGTTTCGATAGTGGTAGAGAAAGAAACAACCTCCATTAACCCGTTCACTGCCAAGGGTCTCTCCTGGTCTGAATTGAAACGTCTGGCCAGTAGTCATAAAAGACATAAATTACGTATTGGTGGTGAAGTTCAGAGTGCACTGCTTTATCAACAGTCTCAGAGTGGTGATGCAGTGGAAAGACTACAGTGGTGTGTTGAGGTACTGTGATGTGGTTAGGCTGTGTTGTGTTGTGGAGAGCTAGTGTGGTGGTTGTGGTCCTGCGTGTGTGTGTGTGTGTGTGTGTGTGTGTGTGTGTGTGTGTGTGTGTGTGTGTGTGTGTGTGTGGAAACAATTCTTTCTGAATGTGTGTGTTGCAATGACCAAGGATGTGCTGAGTGAAGGGGGACTTGTGGTATAGGCATAAGTGAAACCATTACCCCAAACAACTCTGTGTGTAATAACCAACCAATCACTGACCCACATATCAACACTGGCTCATATTATCGTCACTTCATTCACTCATTATCTTCCATTTTAATCTACCACCACACGACATTTTTCAATTTAGTGAAGAGCTCTCGTACTAAAGTGGTGTATGAATATGTAAAATCGTCTGGTGTCAGGAGTCATATATTACTGGATTCGTAATTCCACTAGTTGATCATTCTAGTATCCAGTTAGAATACATAGCGGGCAAGACAATAACAAACCTTCAGTATATATGTCCATACTTGAAAATATCAGGTACTGTAAACTGTTTATTTGGTTCTATTTATCACTGCATATATTAGCTCAAGATGGTTAATAAAAAAAATAGATTACATGTATTATTTTCTGCTTGAGTCGTACATATTAGGATTACAGGTATTTGTGCTATTTGAGTATTTTTTTTCTCTGTTATATTTTTGCCTTCAGTTCCCTTTATAACTTGACTAATTTTCCTTCTCAGATTTCTTTTCTCGACGTGTTTTCTTGTTGCGCTTCTTTCAGTATCCTTGTTTACAGTCATTATGCTTTTTATTGTCTTCCTCCCGCTCATCTTATCTCTCCTCTCCCCCCCCCATCTCTCACTCTCTCTCTCTCTCTCTCTCTCTCTCTCTCTCTTTCTCGTCCACATTCCTTCAGTAAAATTATCAAAGCCTTTCTATTTTTCGTCATCTAATGAGGACGATGGTAGTTGTGGTCACGAAGAGTGGGTGTCGGCGTGAGTGTGGGTGTGGTTGTGGGTGTTGGTGAGGGTGGATGAGAGTGCTGGTGTGAGTGTGGGTGAGTGAGATATGAGGATGGATGTGAGAATCGGTAGGTGTGGATGTAGATGTGAGTGAGTGAGGATGGATGTTGGGATGGGTGTGGATGTGATTGGTTGTGTGAGAGTTTGTGTGACAGTGCATGTGGTGTGAAACTGTGTGAGTGTGTGTGTGTGTGTGTGTGTGTGTGTGTGTGTGTGTGTGTGTGTGTGTGTGTGCGCGAGCGACAGTGGGATGGATGTTGATGTGGATGTATAAGTCACAATGCTTGGGTGTAAGTGTGAGTGTGGTCATGACAGTAGGCTTGAGAATGAGATGGATATGAATGTGAACGTGACTTTGAGTGTGAGGCTATATGAGGAGGTGAGTGAAACAAAAGTGACTATAAGATTATGTGCACGTGAGGTAAACCAAAGAGAAAGTGTATAAGCAATTCTGAAGACAAGCATGGATCTTAGAGAGGAAAGAAATGTATGTAAGTAGGAAAGGGGGATATAGGTGTACTGTATATGGGTAAGGTATGGGCGACAGTGGGTGTATGTGAGTCGGACTGAAGGGAGGGTGTATGAGTGAATTTCGGGGTGAGAGGCTATGTGAGAATAATTAAAGAGTGTGTGTGTAGAAGAGCTTGAGAGTGAAGGGTGCACTGATCGAAGTATGAATAGGGGTAGATGGGTAGATGTATATAATGTGAGAGAGAGAGAGAGAGAGAGAGAGAGAGAGAGAGAGAGAGAGAGAGAGAGAGAGAGAGAGAGAGAGAGAGAGAGAGAGAGAGAGAGGTTTTAGAAAGTATGAGGGTGAGTGAGGTTGGGGGGCTGTGAGTGAGGGACGGGGTAGAGTGAGGGTGTGTGGAAATCAGTGAGGCAAAAATGAGTAAATCTGAGAGTGAGGATGGATGAATGTACCCGAAAAAAGAGTGAGGGTGAGTCTAAGTGAGTGAGCAAAGAGTGAAAGTAAAGGAGATTGTAACTAAGAGAGAGAGAAAGAGAAAAGTGAGTGTGGATGTGAGTGAGCACGAAAAACAAAGGGAAAAGTGAGAGTGAATGTGAGCAAGTAAGACGTTGGTGAAAGTGAGGGCTAGAGAGAGTGAGACAAAAGTGAGAGTCTGAGGGTGAATGATGCTTCCTAGCCATTATCTCATTAGTACTGGCAAGAGAGAGGGTGTTTAGCCAATTGCTGTGTTGAGGACAGGGAAGGAAGCAGGGAAAGAAGGAAGGAGAGAAGGAAGGAGGAGGAGCATGAAGGGTGAGAGAGGAAGAAAGGGAGGAGGGAGAAGAAAAAGGAAGGAGGAGGAAGAAGAAAATTGATTGACTGAAAAACCGAGACGCAGGAAAAGAAGGAAGAAAGAAGGAAGAAGAGGGAGTGTGAAGGGTGAGAGAGGAAGCAAGGGGGGAGGGAGGAGAACAGGGAAGAAGAGGGGGAAAAGAAGACTGATTAATGAACCAAACTAGAACAGGAGACGCAACTACTGTGGTCATATGCCACCTGGGAAAAAAAGAATGAAAGAAAATAAGAATAGAGGAACGGGCAAGAAGTGAAGGGGGGGAGGAGGAGGGAAGAAGATGATGGAGGAGAAAAGGAAAAATAGGAAGAAGAAAAGGAGGGAACAGAAGAGAAGTGGGGAGAAGAAAAGAAGAGTTAGAAAAAAAAATGAGAGGAGAAAGGAAGAATTGTGAAAAAAATGAGGAAGTGTGAATTATGGAATGATTACATGAGAGAGAGAGAGAGAGAGAGAGAGAGAGAGAGAGAGAGAGAGAGAGAGAGAGAGAGAGAGAGAGAGAGAGAGAGAGAGAGGAATGAAATCGGAGTGAATGAAGCGTGAGAGGCAGAAGAGACATAAGGTTAAGAGATGGAACGAAAGACGCGAAAGAATGAAGGAAGAAGAAAAAATAATGATAGGGAAGAGAGAAGATTAAATAGAATGGAAGAGAAGGAAAGAGAGAGAAAAGAACGAGTGAGATGAGTAAACAAAGCAAAAAAGAGAGAAGGAGAGAGAAGGAAAGAAAAAACAAGACAAAAAAGAGGTAAGATAAAACGTGAGAGAAGAAAGAAAGCGGACGTGAAAGAAGCGTGAGTGACGGAAGAGGCGTAAGATTAAGTAAGATGAAGTGGTGATGAAGCAGTTTATTAATATCATTACTCATCATCTCCCTTTCAGCATCACATAAAAAAGGAAAAAAGAAAAAAATCGCCAGGGAGATATTTTAACCCCCTTAAAGCTGATGTTTTTATATTAATTTCAAAACCAGATGATTTTATTCATTCGAGCTGAAGGGGTTAAATACAGCCTTCATCAACTTTACTATTATAGGTGTGTCTTAAGCTGAATAAAATCGCCCTTAGATAGCAAAAATAAAGAAAAACACTTTGTCAGTATGTAATTGGAATGAAGGAGATAACACACTAATAAGGGGTAATTATATCAGTTAAACCCACTAGTAAAAACAGGCTCATTATACAGATTAAACCATTTTCCACTTCAGCCCGAGAGCATGTTATTCCTCGGTTCTTTTTCTTTCATTTTCTTTCCTTCCTTCTTTTTCTTTCTTTACCCTTCTTTCTTTCACTGTTTCCTCCTTTCTTTCTCCCTTCCTTCTGAACATGTCTTTTTGGTGCCATTCCTCTGTGACATCTTTTTCCATTTTTTAATTTGGATTTTGAAAAGGTAATATGGGGTCGAGCGCTGAACCATGCATACACAAATTTCGGGATCTTATTGTATGTTAGTTAATCATGTCAGTTTGGAGCGAAGTATGTTTGTGTGTACTAGCCACTGGGATTTTTATTTTACTTGCGCTTGCTTCGTCCGTCAGACTTCATTCACTCTAGAGCAGATTCCTTGTTGTGAAAGCGTCAATGAGGACTGTCTCAAATATCCTCCAGTTCAGTAAGTTTCTCCTAATCAGAATAAAATCATCTGGCAATATAGAATGAAAATTATAGAGTAAGTCCTCGTCCTGAAGGGGTTAATTCCGTCACTTTGATGTTCAGTACACCCACCAGACGATTTTATTCAACCTAGTAAATAATGAAACAGATATGAATAATTACTAAGACATCAGTGAAGTAATTGATGAAACAGATGTGTGTGGTTACAGAATATCAGCTGAGTATACAATGAAACGGGTATACAGTTACAATGGCCTGTATTCTCGTCGGTTACAGAAGCTCCCGAACACCTTTTCTTAAGCAATTTATTTTGCTTAATACACCTTATTTTCCTCTTCTGCAGTACATAAATCCTTCCAATATCACCATACTCTGCATAAATAACGTACAAAAGGATGTTAGCCAAACATATCCAGAAAGAAATAGCAAAGAAAGAGGTGTTTGGAAGCCTTCTTACCCAACGAGAAAGTAAACCAAAGACACCAGTAAAGTATAACTGGAAAGAAATAAACAAGAGCAAAGACATTAGTGATATATAGAAAGATATACTGAAAATACACAACAACAAAGACATATGAAGCATGTTAAATAAGATACAGAGCTACAAAGACAGTGGAGAGTGATAGAGATATCCACAGGCTTAAAGAAATAAGTATCACAGGACTCCATGAAATAAAGAATAAAAAAAAACAAAAACAAGAAGCATATACATAGTCGCAAATGTATGAGAGAATTATGTAGTGTATATGTAAGGACTCCAAACAGTTTTAAGATTATAGTGGAGAAATTGGAGAGACATTAATGAAGGATGTAATAAGACAGACAGACAGACAGACAGACAGACACACACACACACACACACACACACACACACACACACACACACACACACACACACAAAGGCCATTACAAGGCCAGAGGATAATTGTATTGTAGCGGTAGTTAATCTGTCTGGTATGTGAAGTGTAATGTATGAGATGGATTAGGGAACACACACACACACACACACACACACACACACACACACACACACACACACACACACACACACACACACACACACACACACACATACACACACACACACACTAATAAACATTCACAAAAAAACACAGACTAACATACACATCTAACACAGGCAAGCAATTCCATGGTCAGGTCTGATTCTTACTATAGTCCACTTTTTATAACTTGGCAAAGCTTGGCCACGCCCCGGACTTGAATGTTGAACTGTGATTGGACTGACCTTGAGCGAATGATGTGGAAGTCAAAGGTGTGGAAAAAATAACAATGCAGTTGTTTCTTTGAAGTGGTTCGGCAGTGTGGAGTGTATGGAGAGTGAAAGACTGACTAGGAGTGTGTAAGTGTGGTGGTTGAGAGAAGTGGGAGGAGATCGAGACCGAGGTGGAGACTTTAGGTGCAAGAGTATGTAAAGGAAGAGTAGTGCGTCTTGCGAAAAGGGGTCGTTACTGAGTAGGGACAAACGCATGGGAAGTCCCTTTGTAGATGCGACGTCAAGCAATAGATACACAAACAGGGAAACTCATTGTATTTATTATCATCATCATCATAAAGCAACATTTCTTCGTACAAGGTATTATATTTTATTCTGTCTGGAGATGTGAGGTCGACAGTGACACAGAAGGTTACATGTTGTGAAAAAAAAAAGTAAGAAGAAAAAGCGGTAGCATTAAATAATCCAGTCAATTTAAGTTAGGAGGGAGGGAAGGAGGCTAATTATTAACAGGAAATTTGAAACAGGCTTCAGAATGAAGAGGAGAGAAGGAAAGATTGAGAAAAAGGTGATAGCAGCAAGGAGCTCTAATGGAAGACGAAGGCAGCAAAGGGAGGAGGAGGGAAAAGAAAATGCAGGAGAAAAATAAAGGGAGGAAAAGAAGGAAGAAAGATGGGCAATAATAGAATGATGATGTCTGCAGAAGAACATGCTGAGGTCTAGCGGGGGGGGGAGGGGTAATCAGGGAAGTGAAAAAGCTAGGAGGAGAGAACTAGAAGCTAGGAAAGGCTATGGAGAGGGAACTGGGGCTAGGAAAGGCTATGGAGAGAGAACTGAGGCTAGGAGAAGCTAGGGAGAGGGAAATGGATCCAGGAGAGGCTATCAGAGGACGCTGGGGGCTGACAGGGGCTAGAAGGGGCTGAGAGAGGCCAGGGAGAGAACTGGGAGGCTGGGAGAGAGTTCAAAGAAGTGACTGGGAACTAGGAGAGACTAGGAATAGACACCTGGAGTCTGGAAAGAAATTACTAGGAGCTGAGAGAGGGAGCTAGGAAATGATAGCGGGAAGGAACTGAGAGTTAAGAGTGACTAGGAAGATAGAACTGGAGGCAGAGAAATACCAGGAAGACAGAACTAATGTTTATGTAAGTTAGGGAAGTGTTTACAGCCTGATGTGAGAGATGGGAGGGGAGGAAAGGAGCGAGTGGAGAAGTGGAGGGAGTGGATGAGGGGAATGAAAGAAGGAAATGAAGAGAAGAGACGAATGGAGAGAAAGGGAGGGGAGAAGCGAAGAAGTTAAGGAAAGCGATGAGATGAAGACGAGACGGGAGGAGAGAATGGAAAAAGGGGAATGAATGAAAGAGAGGAAAAGGAGAGAGGAGGGGAGAGTGGAAGAGAGGAGTGAAGGACATGCAAAGAAGAAGTGAAGAGAGGGAAGAGTGGAAGAGAGGAGGACAGTGAAGTGTGGAACAAGTCTGCTGATGAGTGGAAGGGGAGGAGAGGAAAGCGTGGAAGATACGAAAATGGGAGAGAAAGGAAGAGTGAAAGAGAGGAAGGTGAGTTGGAAGAGAGTGAGGAGTGAGGAATGGAAGTCAGATGAGCTAGACAGAGAGGGGAGAGGGGAGTGAGCAAGAAGTGGAAAGAGGAGGAATTAAGAAAAGTGCACAGCGAGACGACGGGGAGATAACAAAAAGGGGTGTGGGAGGAGAAGGGTGTGGTTAGGGAGGGGGCTGCGTGGGAAGAGAGAGGGGGAGAGGTGGGATGAGGGACTGGGATAGATGGGGAGAGGGGGAGAGTTGGCGTGGGGGAATGGGGTGTTGGAGTTAAAAAGGGAAAGAAGTCGAGAAAGGAAGGAAGAGAGATGGGGCAAGGGAGAGGGAGAAGTGGGGTGAGGGAGGGAGGGGGAGAAGTGGGGTGAGGGAGGGAGGGGGAGAAGTGGGGTGAGGGAAGGGGAGAAGTGGGGTGAGGGAGGGGGAGTGGTGGAGGGAGGGGGAGTGGTGGAGTGAGGGAGGGAGGAGAGGTGTATTTAGGGAGGAGGAGAGGTGAAATGAATTAGGGATAAGGTGAGAGAGAGAGAGAGAGAGAGAGAGAGAGAGAGAGAGAGAGAGAGAGAGAGAGAGAGATGGGGTAATGGAGGGGGATGGAGGGGTGTAACTTCAGTGAGAGGATGGGGGGAGTTTATATCAATGATGAGTCGTAGCTGGGAGTGATGGTGGGAAGGGAGGTGGGGGAGGATAGAATGGGAGAGGGAAGTATGCAGGGAAGAGAGGGAGAGGGGGTGGTGGGGGAGGGGCTGGTAGTGGAAGTGGGGGCTGGAGGAGAGGATAGGGATGGGGGAGGAATGTAGGGAAAGGTAGGGGGGTGGGAAAGGTAGGTAGGGAATGGTGGGGAGGATGAGGAAGGAGGAAGACAATGAATGAAGGGCGTGTCAGCTAGGAAAGGGGATAGTAAGGGAGTGCAGGAGGTCGGGAGGGATTCATGGAAGCTGGGAGGGGGTAGGGAAACCATGGTAGGGGAGGGACAAAGAAAATGAGTGAGGGAACAGGTAGGGGGAGAGGTACAAAGGTGAGAGGAGAGAGGGGGAAGGCAGGAGGGGGGAGCAAAATGGGGAAAGAGAAAGTAGTAGGGAGGGGAGAGACAAAGTGGGGTGAAAAGGGGAGAGAGGTATATGCTAGTGGGTAAGAAAATGGGGAGGAATGTTGGTGGGAGACAGACAGAGAGGAAAGTAAGAGAAGATAGAGAAAAGAGGGGAGAGAGGAAAGGCAGAGATGGAGGTGGGAGAGGGAGAGAGAGAAGGGGGAGGAGATAGAGAAGGTGAGACTGGAGACACAAAAAGGTGAGAGAGGAGAGACAGAGAGATGGAAATGAGTAAGCAGAATGGGGGCGGAGGTGACGGGAGGCAGACAAAGGGGGGGAAGAGAAGCGAGAGGGCAGACAGGTGTGGATGTGGGAGGGAAGAAATAAAAAAGCGGAGGGGAGAGAGAGAGAGAGAGAGAGAGAGAGAGGGGGGGGGAAATGAGGATATGTGGGGAACAGACGGAGGTAGGAGGGGACAGGCACAGAACGGAGATGAGGGAGAGTGAACACGATGTGGGTGGAACGAGGCAGGGGAGTGGGACGTGGAGGAGGGAAGTATGGGGAGGAAAGGCAAGGGGAGGAAGATTTGGAGGGGGCGGGGAAAGGGGAGGGCGATGTGGGAGAGGGAAGCCAGGACAGGGAAATTTGCGCGAGGAGAGATAAAGGTGAGGGGAATGTGAGAGAGGGGAGACAAGGGGAAGGGAATGTGGTAGGGGCAGGAGGCCGTGAAGGGGAGGGGAAGATGAGAGAGTTAGGTTGTAAGTAAGGGAAGTGTATATGGGAGGGAGAGAAAAGTGGAAGGAAAAGTAGATGGGAGGGGAAGTGGGGAAGGATAGAGACGAGGAAGAGGAGGTGGAGGAAGGTAAAGATGGGGAGAAGAGACAAAAAGGAGAAGAGAAGAACGACCAAATGGAAGGGGGAGGTAATGAAAGGGTAGGTGGGAGGGAAGGGGAACATTCAGTGGAAGAGAAAGGGAGATTTGAGAGCAAGGGGAGACAAAAATAACTGAAGGTAAGGGAAGACATTGAGAAGTGCGGGTGGAAGGGGGAGAGGCGATATGCATTGAAGGGGGGTGAATAAGGGTGGTAAAGGGGAGATAAGAAAGACGAGAAGATTAGACAAGTTGGGGAGGAGGGGTAATGGGAGATGTAAACAGCGGAAGGGGGAGGTGGGGTGAGAGTGGAATTGGGGATGATGATAGTGTGGGATGAGGGAGAGAATGCAGGGGAGAAGAATCGTCATGTGGGAAAGGGGGGGTGAAAGAGGTAAGGATAAGGAGGGAGAGGGGAAAGAGGGAGGGGGAGGGGGAGGGAGAAGAAACACATGTGCAGGTAGGCTAGACCAATACATAACAAAGCGTACTTGTGTGTGTGTGTGTGTGTGTGTGTGTGTGTGTGTGTGTGTGTGTGTGTGTGTGTGTGTGTGTGTGTGTGTGTGTGTGGTGGTAAGGGAGTCAAACACAGCAAGAGGCAGGCTTTCTGTCCTAGTAACTGCAGAAATTGATAGATTTTAAGTGGCTTTTTTTCAGGGCAGGAAATGAGTTGTTTTCATAATAATAGAACCACAGTAACAATATAAACAACAATACTTATCTTCCAACAACAACAACAGCAACGACAACAACAGCAGCATCAAAAACAACAAAACAAAAACTGCTACCGCTACCACTGTCACTGCTGCCAGTACCCGGTAATACTACTACTACTTTTTTTATATACAACCGAGTGAGAGAGAAAAAAAAAAAACTCTACCCAAGGCCACCTGTTACTACTACTACTACTACTTACTACTACTAACAGCAACAACAAAAATGACAACAGCAGTCATCATCATCCATCATCATCATCATCATCATCATCACCTTCATCCGCATCCCAAACCTCATTCCAAGATAGCAGATGAGGTGAATTCTAATAATAGCCTCTTCCTTTTCACCTCTCAGGCAGACTTAAAAGTAGAGTATGATACAATAAATACCAAATGATTTACAATACAGGGCCACTTAAGCACTTTCAAACTCCTATAACTCACTTTGTGGAATAATATCGTCTGGCGCAAGCTGGGAAAGAGTACTAGAGTTGTCGCAGGTATTAGGGGGTTTGTGGGTACAGTATTAAAACTCTCAGGTTCCTAAGACTCACTCAGCTGAATAAAATCGTCTGAGGTTAGTTGGAATAAAATACTGGAGACAACACTACGGCACTACATCCTTCCAACAGTACTTATTCGTGACTAGCATCGTATTCCCGTGTTAATTTATTGCTACAACTCAGCATTCACGATGGAGAGATGGTAAGTTTAGGCAATTTTAGAGTAAAAAGAATATAGTCACGAAGAAGTGCCATGGAAAGGATGTAGAACCAGCTGTCTTTTTCTGCCACTGAGCTGCATGAAATAAGCTGGAGAAGAACGAAAATCTGGACCAATTTAAGGTGAAAGAAGTATAGTAATAATAAGCTGCAAAAGAGAGCAAAAATCTGGGTCAAGTTAAGGTGAAAGAAATATAATGATGGGTTGCAAAAAGAATGAAATCTGGGCCAAGTTAAGGTGAACGAAACATAGTAATGATAATAATAAGCTGCCAAAAGAAGAATGAAAATCTGGGCCACGTTAAGGTGAAAGAAACATAGTAATGATAACGTAGCCACCGACATCCCTCAGCATCTCCCAGCATTGGACCAGAGGAGAAAGTGCTGCAGGTAATCGCACGCACCTGAACTCACAACCTCTAGACTGTGATGTGGCCGAGTTGGAGTCAAGTAGCCAAACTGGTCGGGCTTATCAACCTATCAAGGAAAACAGGCCACATCACCTGGTTGGATGGGCTAGGTGAATAGGTGGATCAAAGGGTGAGATGCAGTAGGTAGATGGACTGCCGGAAGTTTGGAGGAGAGGAGAGGTGAATATATAGGTACGTGGACTGCTAGGAGAGAAGGACAGGCGGAAAGGAGAGCTGGAGATATAGGTAGGTGGACTGCTAGGACAGGTGGATAGGTGGAGAGGGAAGGTAAAGTAGGTAGGTGACTGCAAGGAGAGGTGGAGTGATGAAAGAGCAGATAGATGTAGGAGTGGATAGATGCTTTAATAGGTAGATACTTGGCGAAGATGAGGATGTAGGGACGTGGAGGGGAGAGGTGGATAGATTGATATATAGAGAGGCAGGAGAAGTGGAATGGTGTATGAGTGAACAGACGTAAAGATAAATTGAAGGATAGGTAGATGACGAAATGGAGAAGATGGGGAGGTGAAGGAGTGGATAGGGAGTCGGGAGGATAGATATAGGACTGGATAGATGTAAAAGTGGATGAATAGATGGGTGAAGTAAGGGAGGTGGGTAAGTGGGGCAGATGGATGGAAGAGTGGACAGATGGAGAGGAGAGGTGGAGAAGAGAAAGCTACAGAGAGAGAGAGAGAGAGAGAGAGAGAGAGAGAGAGAGAGAGACAGTAGCAGGACGAATAACTGAATGGCAGAACCTGATGTGTGTGTGTGTGTGTGTGTGTGTGTGTGTGTGTGTGTGTGTGTGTGTGTGTGTGTGTGTGTGTGTGTGTGTGTGTGTGTGTGTGTGTGTGTGTGTGTGTGTGTGTGTGTGTGCGTGCGTGCGTGCGTGCGTGCGTGCGTGTGTGTGTGTGTGTGTGTGTGTGTGTGTGTGTGTGTGTGTGTGTGTGTGTGTGTGTGTGTGTGTGTGTGTGTGTGTGTGTGTGTGTGTGTGTGTGTGTATTAGTGCTTATGTAAGACTGACTACGAGCATACCAGTGTGCATCAGTGAACATCGACATCTTTTTGTGTGTACGAAAATAACTATTAATGTGTGTTTGTGTACGTGCATGTGTACGTGTGTGTGTATCTGTGTGTGTGTGTGTGTGTGTGTGTGTGTGTGTGTGTGTGTGTGTGTCACGGGTAGCACACATCTGTCTGTCTACCTCTGGCAACACACAAACACGCACACACATACACACACACACACACACACACACACACACACACACACACACACACACCACACGCACACACGCACACACACACACACACGCTAGACGGGAGTGGGCTGAGTGAGTTCCCCCTTCACCCACACCACAACTAGCTCTGGGACCCTGACTTCCACGCTACCCCTCTCCACATCCACCTCACTCCACAGATATCCCTCTCTGTCCTCTCCAAATCCACCCCAACTCCACCATAAACCACACTCTTTCCACCAAAATCCACCAGTTTCAATTATAGCTATCTTTCTCTCCAGCAATATCAACCTATCTTAACTCTTACTATCTTTTTTTCTCCATCAAGCTTCATCTCTAACTTCTCCTAACCGACTCTATCTCCACCAACCTCCACCAAAGCCCCCCTCTCCACTCTCCAAATCCACTTTACCTCCATCACCATCACCCAAATCTCCTAAATCTACTACCACCACCACCGCCGCCGCCAGCCTTATCAGTGACGTGTGATAAGAAGAACTACTGGTTCCCATGGATTAACAGTGTGCCTTATCAGTGTCTACAGAAAAAGAGAGAGAAAGAGAGATAGAGAGGGAGAGAGAAGTGAGATAGCGGTACCATCTACCATCAAGAGAGAACCCTAACAAGTGAAGAGACCAGGCCATGAGCAGAGGAGGTAAGCTTATCCATAATCTCTAATCTGCTTAATATTATCTGACCCTCATTTGTTCTAATCTCGTCCTAGTGAACTCGTGCTATCCCTGAGGAAGTGTTAAAGTGTAGAAATTTCAGTGCCATTATCATCAGTATTGTTTTGAGAAAGTGTCAAAGTGCCGTGCGTGTCAGGTATATTTATTTCTTATTTAATCTTATGGAGGGAAAGAAAACAAATGGATGAGTGCCAAAGTGACGTATGTGTCCAAATTAAGTGGTAGTTTCGTTATTTAAGTGCATGGAGTGAGGCAATGGATAAGGGCAAGGGGCAGTATCGAAATTTCAGCTCATAGTAATGGGGTTAAGTGTTATATGAGTTAAATTTAAGCTTTTTTCAACGTATGGAGGGAGGGAAAGTGCTAGTTTCGTACGTGCAAAAATTGTCAGTTATATACATATGATTACAATAGTGTCTTTTTGTTATCTGAGTTTATGAAGTGCCAGTTTAGTATATGCCAAATTTATTAATATTTTTTTTTTTTATGTGTCAAAAGTTAGTGAGATTTTTTTGTTATTTATGGTTATGGAAAGGTGTCATTTTGTTGTCTAAATTAATGGGAAAATGCCAGTGCCGTATACGTCAAAATAGTGTTTCTGTCCAAGTTTACGGAAAAGGAAAGAGGTAAGGGAGAGAGTTTTGTTTCTTTTTGCTATCTACGTGTATATTAAAAAAAAAAAAAAAGAGGGGGGGGGGGCCTAATTGTCATACACGTCAAACTGGCGTTGTATTACTTATTAATGATCGTTGGGGAAAGTAGAGCTCAGAGAAAATGTGCAAGTTTTATGTGTCAAATGCTGATTTATTATTGATTAAGCTTACTTGGGTAGCTATAAGGTGAAAAAAGGGTCAAACTGTCATGGGTATCAAGTATATTTCAGTGTCTTTTTTTTACCTAAGCTTGTGGGGAGAAGGAAGGTATACAAGATGTGTCATACGAGTGAGATGTGTCAGTGTCATAGGTGTCAAGTATATTTCAGTGTCATTTTTTGCCTAAGCACGTGGGGAGAAGGAAAGTACACGAGCAATGTCATACGAGCCCAATCTTTGTGTCATTTTATCTTATCCAAGCCTGTGTGGGAAAGTTAAGAGATAAAGAAAGTGTCAGAGTCATACAATTGCTTTAATTTGTTTCGTAATGCACATGGAGAAAGTGAAGAGGCGACAGCAAGTGCCATAAGGGTATATTAGTGTCGCATTTGTTATATAAGTTTTGGATGGGTAAAACAACATGAAAGTGTTAAGGGCGTCATATAAAGTGCCATTTTTGAAAACTAGAATTAGGCGATGGTAATGTAAAAAAATAAATAAATAAAAGGAAAATCAGTGCCATAAAACAGTGTCATATTTATTACCTGGAAACGTATGGAGGGAGTACAGAGATAAGGGTGTCATTTTTTAGAATTTAAGCTTATGGGAAAGAGCCAGTGTTAGTAAAGTGTCAGCTATTTGTGTCACTCTCCTTGACTAAGCTTATGGAAGGACAGGTAAGATAAAGGGAAGTGTCAAAGTACCCTAAGTGCCGTATACTAGTGAAGGTTTTTGTTGCTTAAGTTTAACCCTTTTACTACAATGACGTAAGCGACTTTATTTAGCTTAGGGGAGGGGGAGATCGAGGTTGAGATGGAAGGATGGGGGATGGGGGTGAAGATGTTCATGACTGAGGGGGTAGGGTGTTGGAGAGAGTGCAGGCTTGATGGCGAAGGACAGAATGAGACGGAGGCGATTTTTTTTTGTGGCCACCCCTTGCAGAATCCGTGTCAGGTCAGGACGCTCCCAAGACTCATTCTCTCAGCATAATAAAACCGTCTGGCATTAATAACAAAATAATCCTAGAGCCGTCCCGACCATGAAAGTGCTAAATATCCAGTAATTAACTAGGAACGAAGGGTAATTATGGAGACTCCTAAACCAGCGAGAAAATTGCACAAAATGTAAGTGCTAATTCAAGTGCAAGCCTCGTTAAACTGACTGAAGGAAAAGTGATGTGGGAGGCAGTAAGTCGTCGCCCCTTCACCTCACTTGCATGTTTATTTTTTTGCTTAGCACTTTCAACTCGAGGACTTTGAAGAGGGACGCCTTCATGTGGTGGCACTGATATCGACTCGGTTGTGCGAGTGTGTGTGTGTGTGTGTGTGGTTCATTTATTTGAGCGTCTTTTGGTTCGTTCCTCCTTCTAATTTTTTTTTCCTCTGGACCCTGCCTCGCCCCATCTAAAAGTGGGAAAGATAAAGATGAAGATGAAGATGATGATGATGATGATGATGATGATGATGATGGTGATATGACTGATGATTGATGACTGATGATTGATGAATGATGATGATGATAATAATGGTAAGGGCATCTCTTTACCCCCTTTTTGTGTTTGTTTTTCCTGGTACATATTAACCCCTTCAGACCCAAGACGTCTGCTATATTTCACTCTTGCTGCCTCCAGACGATTTTATTCAGCTTAGGACACGCTTCCAGACACAAGGGGGTTAATGAAGGCAATACAAAACTTCCTTTAGTTAGAAAGGCCTCTCTAAAACATTAAAAATCGTCGAGTGGGTATAGGCTACTGTTTTAACTCTTGACATGGCCTAACCTGCTGTCTTTCCACCCTGAATGCCAAGTTGTAACATGAGAATAGCGCTAGAGATAGAACAGCGCTAAAGAATGATGCTGTTTACGTAGAAAATGGTACGGAAATGACGTAGAGCCTTAGCATTGTCTTCCTCTGTCTCTGAATTAATTGATACAAGCCAGAACAGGAAGAAAATCAGGTCCAAACTGCAGTAAAAAGAACTATAGTAGTGTCAGAATGCCAAATACGTCGAGGGAGAGTAGTTGTTAATTTCTAAAGCACGATGGTGTCTTTTTTTTCTCCCTAGATACTTATTATCGTTGTTTCAGCTTCGTATATCCCTCTGATTGTAAAGGGGTTAATGGAGGCTGTATCTAATCCCTCCAAATGTCCTTCCACACCTGAATAAAATCGTCTGGGGAAGAACAAGGATGAATGAAATCTGACACTCTGGGATTGAAGGAGTTAATATTCTTTTCAGTGTCACCTCTGTCTTCTAAATATCGACTTAATCAGCTTGAATAACATAAAAATGAAAATTAACTCTCTCAGGAAGGTAATATATCTTTTCTTTTAACCAAGCTTTCTCCAGACGGTTTTATTTATCCTTGGGAGGATCTTTTGTTATCAGGGGTATTAATGAGGTCTTTCACCCCCCCTCCCGTTTCGAAAATTCCCTCCTGAGGTTAAGAATATCGTACGGTAATAGAAGAAATAAAAGGGTTACTCCATCTTATGCTCAGGGTGGAGATAGGAAGGGCTGTTTGATGTCTGTGATAAGGGTTAGCATCTGATAAGGGTTAAGCGTGTGAAAGCTCTCTCTCTCTCTCTCTCTCTCTCTCTCTCTCTCTCTCTCTCTCTCTCTCTTTCTCTCTGACTGACTGACTCACTCACTCACTCACTCACTCTCTCTGCTATACTTGGGTGGGATCTTCATACATATTTACGATCGACTGTCTAACTTAGATTTCTTTTCGTTAGAAGAACTAGAGACTTTGAAGTTTCTGCATTCTTCTCTCCTTGATTTTCCTGCAGATAAAAGTTGTAACCTAAGATAATTTTCCTCTTAACTAAGAATTTTTTTAGTTGAACAGGGGGCATGGGAAGACTTAGCACATTTCTTCCCTTGTTTTCCCTGCACAAGCAAAACAGGAAATTGATCGTAAATATAACCGAGAATTCCACGTATAATCTCTGCTCATCTAAAATCTCTACTTGTTAAGGTATCCACACAGCACCTGTCTACCTACACACTCTCCCTCACCCACTTTCAGTCCAGCTCTCTCATGCAAGGGTTAATTGGTACTTACGTCTTTCATGTTCACAAGTGGAGCTGCCACCCTCAATCTGTCAGTCTCAGTGTCTAGGAAATCGGGTCTTTTAAACGCAGTGTGTCCAGGCATCTCGAAATTAATGGATCTGACATCTTATTTGTGCGTGTGTGTGTGTGTGTGTGTGTGTGTGTGTGTGTGTGTGTGTGTGTGTGTGTGTGTTTGAGAGAGAGAGAGAGAGAGAGAGAGAGAGAGAGAGAGAGAGAGAGAGAGAGAGAGAGAGAGAGATTAATATTTACGAAATCCTAGTTCAGGGTTTAATAAGGAAACAACAAACACAAAATAATCAGAATAGGGCCCGTATTCTCATCGGTTATTTAAGTTCCCTAACGCATGTTCCTTAGCGATTTAGTTTTGGATACGGCTGGTTTATATCCTTTCGTACATTACTTGTGCAGAGTATGGTGATATTGGGAGGATTTATTTAACACAGAAGAGGACAGCAAGGTGTAATACGGGAAATAAATCGCTCAGAACTTGGGAATACGAATACTCTAGGGTGTGCCTTCCAAATGGTGGGAAAATAGGGAAGATCTGGTGAATAATAAATACCTACTGTTAAGAATATTTTAATAGGAATATGGCGAGATCCACAGCGCACAAACTCGCTCGCTCATGCACATACATACATACATACATACATACATACACGTGAGCAAATACTAGACATACACACATACAAACTGGTAAACACACGGCTATTCTTACATGATAAATATACAAGCATATGCAGATGTCTACTTTATGCACAGATAGGCTGTTTATGCAGGCAGATACATACAAACATGCGCGCACACACAAGCGCACGTTCACCAGTGCAAACACACACACACACACACACACACACACACACACACACACACACACACACACACACATTAATCACTCGCTCAACGCATTCCCTGCCTGTCTGTCTGTCGCACACACACACACACATTAATCACTCGCTCAACGCATTCTCTGTCTGTCTGTCTGTCGCACACACACACACACACACACACACACACACACACACACACACACACACACACACACACACACACACACACACACATTAATCACTCACTCAACGCATTCTCTGTCTGCCTGTCTGTCTGTCACACACACACACACACACACACACACACACACACACACACACACACACACACACACACACACATTAATCGCTCACTCAGCGCATTCTCTGTCTGCCTGTCAGTCTGTCTGTCTGTCTGTCTCTGTCTCTCTCTCTCTCTCTCTCTCTCTCTCTCTTACTCTCTCTCTCTCTCTCTCTCTCTCTCTCTTACTCTCTCTCTCTCTCTCTTACTCTCTCTCTCTCTCTCTCTCACACACACACACACACACACACACACACACACACACACACACACACACATCTAAGTATTTCAAAGAAGGGAGGTTGGGAATTACAGGAGCGTAGAGAGAGAGAGAGAGAGAGAGAGAGAGAGAGAGAGAGAGAGAGAGGGACCTTGGGACTGGGACAGGCTGTGGGCGAGACCATGAACCGCGTTTTTTATTCTCGTTGGTTTTAAGAAATTTCGTAACACTTTTTCCGCAGCAACTTAATTTGTCATGGTCATGGGGGGAGGAGGTGGTAGAAGAATCTCAGACTAGATACAGATTTATCATTGGAATTTCTTTAGAGTCGATTATCCACCCATCCATCATCCAATCCTACGTTGCCCCACGAGGAGCATAGGAGCCCGGGGCTAGGCAGTTGGTCCTGCCATTTAAGATGAGAGTGACCAGCCTCACTCATCCCTGAGTGTCATTACGTGAGCAATAAACCCCAATCACCCCTTGGATATAAACCTTCACCTGTTCAATCCGACTGGAGCGCAATAATTACCCAATAAACCACCAGGCGCCAAAATTTCTTTATATGGTTACCACCGAGCGTAGTAAATGGTTTCCTGGTGTACCGGAAACCATTTGGCTTGTCACTCAGTGCAGAGTCACCCACAGGCAGAAGGAAGAGGAAAGAATGAAGGAAAGAAATAAAGACAAAAGAGGGAGTGTAAAGTCATCCGTAGGCAGAAGGACGAGGAAAGAATGAAGGAAAGGAAGACAGAAGAGGATGGAAGGAAAGAAGGATGGAGGAGAGGAAAGGGCAGACACCCGACAGCAGCACTACATCGAGTGAGTGGATGGTGAGCGCCCCCACCTACCACATAATAGCAATACACTAGTTGTAAATGAGGAAGCCCAAACATGAATTCATTATAGACGGTGGGTATTAGCGTCAAATTCTGACACAGATAGACAAATAGATAGACTGACACAGATAGATATGGATAAGTAGGTAGAGATATGACAGACAGACAGACAGACAGACAAATAGATAGATAGACAGACAGACAAACTGTTAGATAGACATAGTTGTTTATGCTGATGCCTCCATGGAACTTTATTGCTACAGAATATTACTCACAATCTGAGACGTGATAATGTCCTTGTTTCATCATGCACTTTCTCCAAGACTGCCATACAAAGAGGGAGGTGAGTGTCTTATACAGAGAGGGGCAATGAAAGGCAACACAGGAACGATCTCAGTAAATTACCGTGCTTTTCTGATAGTTGATTAATACGCTGGTGACCTGGCGAATAAGGTGACGTTATTTAGATCATTCTCTCAGATCATTCTCTCTCTCTCTCTCTCTCTCTCTCTCTGCAAGATAGCACAGATCACAAAAACCACTGGACTGAGAGGTGCAAAGAGTGATATCAGATGCACAAGCGAGAACAGGAAGTCCTCAGTCTCCATTCTCTCTCTCTCTCTCTCTCTCTCTCTCTAAGATGCCCAGTCTGTATACTTGCACTACAACCTTTTCAAGTGGTACTGTTTCTAAGATTTACAGTATACCATTTTTTAAAAATCAAATTTCAAGCCTTGGTCGTAATACATGCCAAAAGTGTAAACATACTTAGAGGAATATATAGAATCGTTCTGTGTGTAATGTATAATTATGTGAACGTATGTGTGTGTGTGTGTGTGTGTGTGTGTGTGTGTGTGTGTGTGTGTGTGTGTGTAGTCAGCGTGAAGTGCTCCCCGGATGTGTCTGAACTATACCTTGAACTCAGACCTCAAGTTGTGTCTGTCTGTCTGTCTGTCTGTCTGCCTATCTGTCTGTCAGAATGACTGTCTGTCTGTCTGTCTGTCTCTCTGTCTGTCTTTGTCCACGTACTGAGTATAACAAGTTAATACAATTCTAGGTAGTCATCAGTATACTGTACAGTGAACACGAATTAAGAAACAACTCTTGTGTAATAGATAAAGACGCAATAAATGAAGAAAAAGTTTAGATAATCCTCTTCACTTATAATCATCATCATCATCATTATCATCATCATCAAAATCAGTATTATTATCATTACTACCATTATTATCATCGTCAAAATCATCATCATCATCATTACTACCATTATTATCATCATCATCACCATCAAAATCAGTATTATCATCATTACTACCATCATTACCATCAGAGTCATTATAACTCCATTTTCCGCTGTTATGGAATGGATAAGAACGAACAATAAACAGAGAAAAAGAAAAAAACAAAATATATTAATCTGTCACCATAGTTCCAAGTGAAAGAGCTCTACATCTCTCTTCATTCATCACTCCTGGCTTCCAAATTCTCGACTTCATCCTTTAGGAGAGAGAGAGAGAGAGAGAGAGAGAGAGAGAGATCTCAGCATGTATGAAACAAAATATTTGCGTGAGTGAGAGAAGCTGTGTGTGTGTGTGTGTGTGTGTGTGTGTGTGTGTGTGTGTGTGTGTGTGTGTGTGTGTGTGTGTGTGTGTGTGTGTGTGTGTGTGTGTGTGTGTGTGTGTGTGTGTGTGTGTGTGTGTGTAACATGGCATTGTGAGGGAAGACAGTGGAGCATAATGGCGAAGACAGCATCAATGTCTTCTCTATTCCGAGCCGGCTGTGTGCATGTTTTTTTTTTTCTTTTTTATGTGTCCGACCCTGGGCATAGGCTTCACAGCCTGCTCTCAAGGCCCAGTAGTCCTCCAACATACCATACAACTCTCTACATGTAGGTGTGCATGTATATATGTATGTATGTATGTATGTATGTTTTTAAAAGTTGTGTATGGGCATAATATATATGTTTGTGGGTAGTGACAGTGGCTTTTTTATAGACGATACAGAATGGATGTATTTACGTGAGGTGTATTGAGAGTAATAGTTTTATCTCTATGTGCGTGTGTGTGTGTGTGTGTGTGTGTGTGTGTGTGTGTGTGTGTGTGTGTGTGTGTGTGTGTGTGTGTGTGTGTGAAATTTCTGGGAAGAGTCTCTTCCGAGACCTTCCAGCTTTTGCCTTTTTGTTTTCTTTGCTTTAAATAGTGGAAAAATGTAAAAAGAAAAAATACAAATTAAATACACGCTGAAAAAATATCCAAGTATTAAGGGTTCCGGATCAGACGATTCAGCTCCTCTAGATACTTAAATGGACTTAGTAAAATTTTTGTCCACTTCATACTTTCCTCTTCACTTACTCATCCACTTCAGCAGCTCACTTACGTCACTGTATGTTACACTCACCTCTCATCGCATTCACCCCACATCACATTCACCCCACATCACATTCACCCCACATCACACTCTCTTCTCATCACACTCACCCCACATCACACTTTCTCATCACACTCACCTCATCAGGCCTCCTATTCATCCCCTCTTAACATCCTTCATCCCGACAACAATAAAACTTCATTTCCCATCCATTACATATTTAATTGCATTCCTCAAGCATCTTTCACCTCCGCCCGTAATTATAATGATTGCAAAGGCGAGGACAGTAATTAGCCTAAGATTTTCACCTCATCTATTTCTTATTTTTCCTCCGCTTGCTAATATTTCTAAACTAGAGAGGCTTGGGATATTTATGTGCCCATAGATATTCTCTTTGACATGAAGCGTGAGTTAGAAAAATGAGGGACATGCCTTTAGTGTGACTTAGCCTCTTTGGGACATAACTTTTGTCTCGAACCGTACAATTAACAAAGGAGTGTATAGAGACCTTCAGAGTTAACCCCTTCAGTACGAGAGGCTTTCCCCAAGATGTAAACAACCCCCTGGTATTAAGCCGAAGGACATCTTGCTATCTACAGACGATTTTACTTAGCTTGGGGGAAATTTGTCAAACTGCAGGGGTACAATCGTCATAAATACCATCAATAAGAAAGGTTGTTCCTGAATTGAATGAAATCGTCTGAAATCGTGAAAAAAGTACATAAAAGGACGTCAGCGGATTACAGTGTCGTTCTGTGTAGGGGATTTATGGAATTTCTTCACCAACAGAGGCCTCTCCATCAATGCTCCCCACTTTACCTTCACCAGTCTTCTCCGTTCTATCTCCACCAGTTCTCTCCACCCCATCCCCACCAACCCTCTCCACACTTTGTCTACCAGTCCTCTCCATTCGATCTCCACCAGCCCTTTTCACCCTGTCTCCACCAATCCTCTCCACCCTACCTTCACCAGTCCTCTCCACCCAATCTTCACCAGCCCTATCCACCCTATCTCCACCAGTCCTCTCCGCCCAATCTCCACCCCCCCCCTCCCCCTGGTACGTTGGCCCTTGGTTTCCGGCACATTATCCTTGTCAGTGCCGCCACAACTCCACTGTCACATTCCTGCCACGCTGTGTTCTACCGGGTTGCTGGGATACTGGGATATTGGGATACTAGGATGTTGGGATACAGGGATGTTGGGATACAGGGATGTTGGGATACCGAGATGCTGGAATACCGGGATGTAGGGATACTGGGATGTAGGGATACGGGGATACGGGGATACTGGGACGTTGGGATACCGGGATGTTAGGATACCGGGATGTTGTAGGCTACTATAATGTTGTCCTGGATGTTTGTGTCTGGGAAAGATGGTGTACCGGGAAATCCGGGTAACACGATACTGGTGTTATTCCACGGCCTCTCTCTCTCTCTCTCTCTCTCTCTCTCTCTCTCTCTCTCTCTCTCTCTCTCTCTCTCTGATAAGTAAATAGATATATATGAATAATTTTAACAGGCTTCTGAAGACAGGATCCGTCCTCTCTCTGTCTAGCAACTTATTAAATGTCTAGGTCCAAGTAGAATAGTATATAGCATTGTTAAGTATTATATATACCTGTATACTGTTAACACTTGCGTCAAATAATGTGTGTATATAGATGGATAGATGGGTAGATAGATATAGATAGGCAGTAGACAGATAGGTTGATAGATATACATATGTTTTGATTCCATTGTTCATATTAGTGCACTAGAACTTACAGCCATAGCATTTTGTAACTAGTTTTTTATTCTATTCAAAGTTTATAAAAAATTATATTCTTTCCATTTAGATCGTAATAGCATCATGTAGAGTAACTATGGGCCTTTTTGTATATTCTGTAGGTTATATTAGGTGTCCAAATGAGGCAGCAGGTGTCCTACTCAATCAATAGTTGTCCTGATCAATAATAGATTTCCTAATTTGTTAGTGTCCCAGTCAAAAACAGGTGTCCTAATAAATAAACGATGTTTTATGTCCTAATACCGTGTGCCCATGAGGCATCCTGATTTGTGTCCTTATCAATAACAGGTGTCTACATAAGCAACAGGTGTCCTAATCAACAGCAGATGTCCTAATTAACAGGTGTCCTAATCAACAATAGGTGTCCTAATCAGCAATAGGTGTCCTAATGATCAACAGGTGCCCTAATCTAAATCAGTTGTCCTAATCTACAACAGGTGTCCTAATCTACAAGTGTCCTAATCAACAATAGGTGTCCTAATCAACAACAGGTGCCCTAATCTAAATCAGTTGTCCTAATCTACAACAGGTGTCCTAATCTACAAGTGTCCTAATCAACAACAGGTGTCCTAATCTACAACAGGTGTCCTAATCTGCAACAGGTGTCCTAATCTAAACCAGGTGTCCTGATCTGCAACAGTCTCCCCTTCAGGCGTGGGCTGGACTGGCAAAGGTGGCGGGTTATTATCTCTGCTCAGATTTACACAGGCCAGTTGTCTTGCTTTCACCTCTCTCTCTCTCTCTCTCTCTCTCTCTCTCTCTCTCTCTGTAGGTCTGTCTATATGTCTCTGTCCATCTGTCTATCTATCTGTGTATGTGTTAGTCAGTCTACCTCTGAATGTCTGTCTGTCTGTCTGTCTGTATGTGTGTGTGTGTGTGTGTGTGTGTGTGTGTGACCTTTCTCCCTCCTCTCTCTTTCTCTCCCTTTTGTCTCTTGCTTCTTAACTTTTCCCTGTCTTTCATTCGTATATTGACCTATCGCTGTCATAACCGAAAGGAGTGTGTCCAAGAAAACGTCATCAACAGCACTATGATCATCATTATCATTATCAGTACGATTCATCAAAACCATCATCATCATCACCACTACCTCCACAGTCATCACCATCACCACCACCTCTACTATCACAGTAATCATCATCAAACCACTACCATCATCATCATCATCATCATCATTGTTTCTCATTACGAGGGGTGAGGAGATTCAGGGCACATAATAGAAAAGTAGATCTGTCGTCATAATGCTATATGAAACCGGTCAACAACAGTTATATTATCATCATCATCATCATATCATCATCATCATTATCATCACCATCATCATCTTAATAATAATAATAATAATAATAATGATGATGATAACTCTCCTTTCACTATTCAAACTGAGATGGAAGTGAGTAAAAACCAGAAATACGATGGAAATAAGCACAGTATAAAAAGCATCATCAACTCTTTGCCAAAAATAAGTCACTCTCCCATTCGTTCATCGTTCACTCCTTCAGAATTCTCGTTTAGCTCACTGTTGTTAACTTGACCCCTATATTTGTCCTTCTCCAGGTTATTTCACGTAGCTCAACAGGTGAATAAGACAATACTATGGTTATATCTCACTGCCATAGCACTTCTTCGTAACTAACATCATATTCTGGTGTTAATGTCATGCTACAGCTCGGTATTCAAGACGGAGGGATTTCAGTATTAGGCCAAGTTGGAGTGAAAAGAGTATAGTCTAGCACAGGACATGCGTAGGTCTGTCCCACGTGTTGTAAAGATGTGGAACAAGAGGTGTGGAAACTGAATAATCTTACTCCATTTTTTTTCCCCTCCACATATAGCTATACATCATTATGAGTATGTTAACAGATGGTCGAGTTACATAGTACGTTATGGCTGAACACACACACACACACACACACACACACACACACACACACACACACACACACACACACACACATAAGGCAATTACAGAACTCTCTTTGCTTCTGCATCGAAACTAACAAGGAGCATCACTGACACTAGTGGGCTGGAGACACTGTGGGGGCTGCCAGGTTAAGTAAGGGGTGCAGCAGCGTCATGTGCCCCTTCTTGAAACCTCCTACACCTCAGTACTGTCATTTGTCAACTTTTCCCTTCCTCAGATTCCATACCCCCCTTTTCTCACACATTCACCCACCATAGCACTTCATCTTCCCAGCCTTCCACTCTTCCTTCCACCGTCCTCATTTGCACCTATCTCTTTCCCTACCCTGAGCCAGGATTTTACAACAAACTCGCGATTATTTCTCCGGCATGACTGAGATTCGCTTCAGATGAATAGGGAAAGCAGAGCACAGAATCCTCCTCCATTTCTTTTGCTCTCCCCGCGAGAAATATATCTGCGACGACGGGGAACTGATTATCGTAACTTTGTAAATACGATCCTAAGTCATATTCTTGCTTTTCGTGTGGCCGTATCATCTGCGAACAATCTCTTTCTTATTCTGATCGGTAGACTGATGTGTCTTGGATCTTTCACTCACATCAAAATAGTAGCTTCATCATAACAAAAAATTGTATTAATGTCATCGTTATCATTATTACTAAGGACACTCTCTCTTCTAGCCCCTGATTAGTAGACTTTCAGACTTGGCATGTTTCACCTGCTTTAAATAAAATAACAGTAGTGTCATCCTGGTCATCATCTTCAACATAATTATCAGTATCCTTACCCATATCATCAGTCATAATCTTCATCATCACCATCATAACTGTCATCTTCCTCATTATCCACTTCACCATTTTCATCAACAGAGCTATCATTCTCCTCTTCCTCCTCCTCCTCCTTATCATCATCATCATCATCATCATCATCGTCATCGTCATCATCATCATCATCATCATGTCACCTTTTCCGGTAATATGTGCAATAACGATGGCTTGGACCCAGGACGAAAAAAAGAAAGAAAAAGAAAAACATAAACGCTGGCTCACATTCTGGTAATCTTGGAAGGCTCCCTAACACCACCACCTCACCGACTCATTCTTCCATATGACCCATTGTTAGTCTCCAGTTCTTCAAAAAAAAAGTAGAAAAAAATAATAAACAGGCATGTGAATATTAGCCCTTTCAGTACGGTGACGTCCGATATGTTTTATTCTTATATCTAGAGATTTTATTTAGGCCTGGGATGATCTCTCGTGAAGAAGACGTTACGGGGGATTGACCTTAACCCCTTGAATGAGAGAAATCCTTCATCATCATCATCATCATCATCATCATCATCATCATCATTATCATTATCATCTCCATCATCATCATCATCATCTCTGATCAGAAAACCGGTCAGAAAAAAGTTTAACAGCCAGTCAGCAACATTCGGTCAGGAAACTGAACCCACCAATTAATCAGTGAACCAGTCAGTTGAAGTCAGCCGGTTTGCCAGTCATTTAACCCACCAACCAGTCAGTCAATCAGTCATTTAGCCAATCAACCAGTCAGTCAACCTGTAGGTCAGTAACAGCCAATCACCCAGTTAACCACTCATTTAACCTGCCAGTCAGGGAGTTAAGCAGTGGGTCAAATACCACAGTCGGTCAGTCAACCAGTCATTTCACCCAGCAGTCTGTCAATTAACCAGTCATTTACCTCAACAGTCGCTCACATCCCTGGGGCATCTCTTGGCCGGGGCAACAGCTGGCCTGCCCACACACACACTCACCTTATTACACACGACCCCAGGCGGTGAGAGAGAGAGAGAGAGAGAGAGAGAGAGAGAGAGAGAGAGAGAGAGAGAGAGAGAGAGAGAGAGAGAGAGAGAGAGAGAGAAATTTATATGCCACTAACTCATTCTGCGGGTGGAAGCTGAGAATTCATTAAATCACATAATATACAAGTAATATTAACTTCACTACCTGGCCTCGAAGTTGTGTGTCTGCCAAACTACAAAATCAGTAGAATAATATAAAGAAAACTAGAAAGCACTTACAGAGCGCATACCTCCGCCAATGCCATTGCCATTAAAAAGGATCCGGATCCGGATCCGTGGAGATTTATATTGTGTGGAATACATAGGATCTGAATCAGCCTCAAACGTAATGAATTGTTCCTTGACCCTTGACTCACTCTTCCACAAAATTCTATTGAAATTCATAGAGAACCTTTGGAGATATTATACATGGGATCCGGGTCCTGATCCTCGCCAAAATTTAATCAGTTCTTCATACCCCATGGCCCACCCTTCCATCAAATTTCATTGAAATTCATGGAGAGCCTTTGGAGATATCGTCTGGACAAACAGACAGACAGACAAACACATGTGAATACATAACCTCCTCCAAAGCAAGATAAAACTTTACTTACAAAAGGCAGACACCCAGCTTTTACCAGAGCGTTATTAACTCCTCCAAGGAGGCTATGTTTTCATCCCTGTCCGTTTGTTTGTTGGTTGGTTGGTTTGTGAGCAAGATAACGCAAAAATTACTGGACGGATTTCCACGAAACCTGGTAGAAGAATGGGCCTTGGCCCAGAATACGCTCCACTAAATTTTGGTGCGGATCCGGATAAATGTGCGGATCCAGGATTTTTTTCTTCACTTTCTTTAACATTGCGAGATACGGCGTTTTTCGACATTTTCGTAAATTTTTTTCAGAGAATATTGCATGGATCTTGATGAAGAAAATCAGGCATGTTTAGGGTGTTGGCATCTACGAATGTGTATTGTACAGTTTGGCGCGGATCCAAATTGGATTAGACTTGACTGAATTAAAATGAACTGCATGTTGGGCCTTGGCGGAGGTATGCGCTCTACCGAGTGCCATTCTAGTTGGTAATATAATGCGTAGCCTACATGTAACTATTCCAAAGATTCGTGATGAAGGAAAGGTCTAAATTTTATTTCGTATTGCATGCCATAATTCACAAGGGAGAGAGACGTTACTGGTGAAATTTACATATGGCATATCCTGACATGCTCTTTTTCTGTCCAAAGATATGTACAACTTAATCTGAGCATGGTAACAGTGACATCAAGGAATCAGCTGACCCTGTTTAATGAGGTGTTAATGTGGTCCTCCTCCTGCTTCGTGGAGTGATGAGTATAGAGAGTGGTGTCCAATTTGCTATTTGGTCTTCATCTGCTTTTTTACACGCGTTCTCCTCTTACCCTCACAGATTTCCCACACTCATGCTTTCTCTCATTCTTCTTCACACCTCCACTTTCTCCATCCTCACTTTCTTATCGTTTTTTACAGTCTCACACTGTTGTTCTTTGCTTCTGTCTTCAAATTATTAACAAATATACCAAGATTATACTATATCGTGCTCAAGTTTTTGGCAGCTTATCAGCTCAGTTAAACAAGCTAAGCCAACATGAAGCAAAATACACGTTAGAGAAGCTGGACACACTCACTGACAGATTGGTTTTACGTCTCAGACAGCTGAACCTACAACATTCCCACTGTTAGGCTGGTGGCAGGTCTACTGGACTGCCCTTGTAGATGGGTGAAGCAGGCGCAGGTGTGGAAAGCAAAACTCAGTACATTCCTGTTTACACCCTGACGTAATTAAATGTGAGGTTTATGAAGCAACTCCACCACACTAAAAGGTTTTTCTGGCTGGCTGATGTATATTTTTTCCACGTTTATGCCTCAAAATCAAACTGAAACTGTAACTAGGCCCAGTCTATCAGTGAGGGGCAGGTTCAGGTATCTGTAGAGCTACAATTGCCATCAGAAGTCCTGTCGCCTTTACTGCTTTTCTCTCCACTGACTTTGAAAATCAGTGTGTTGAATCCGCAGGAACTGACAATGATGACTTGAGTTACATACAGATCAATATCATCAGCGTTAGTTGCCGCGGATTTACCACACTGATTCAGCGAAGAAAAAGACCGGAGAGACGACAGGACTATTGATGCCGAGTGTACCTACAGTATACCTAGCTCAGATATGGACGTCTCGGTGACTCGGTCGGTTTGGCACTACCTATCGTTCCGGTAATGCTCTGGAATGGATTCGAGTCCCACTGATTGCTAGTGAGTTTGTGGGATGGATGTTCACAAGCAAGCTCTAGTTCACAACGAAAAAGAAAAAAAAAAATTACATCGTACCACTGTCTAGTCACCTCTGCCTCACTGTCTATGTCGTGTATTTATCCTACCCTCCTCCTAACAACCCTTTGACTTTGCTTTGGCTCAGACACAAGGATATCGACATAAGAACCTGCGACACAGCAGAATATCAACGATCAGTAACAAGTATCACCTCTGGCTTTGACTATTTGCTTCAGATTAATGAGCATAGCACACACTATAGTTCAGAGGCGCAGTTTTTTATGCAGATCACCTCATATCATACTCCATCACAAAAGGCAAATTATACCACTTAAGAGAACTGATGCTAACGTGGATGTATTAGAAAGGGAAATTCATGGTTAGCTTATCTGTTTAGAGTTGGATTGTAAGGTTCAGTTATATTAAAATTTTAGGATAGGCTATAGTACTGTGTTGTTGAATGAAGGTATCAGCAGTGGAGAAAGAAAGTACTGATGTTATAGCTTTTGTCTCAGGTCATGAGTACTGTGCATTTGGTGTTCAGTTGCAGTTTTCAGGATAGTGTGTGTTGTGTGTGTGTGTGTGTGTGTGTGTGTGTGTGTGTGTGTGTGTGTGTGAGAGAGAGAGAGAGAGAGAGAGAGAGAGAGAGAGAGAGAGAGAGAGAGAGAGAGAGAGAGAGGAGCCCTGATCCCTGAGGCAAAGGTGAAGTGCCTGAGGGGAAAGGTGAAAGGGAAGAGGGGGGGAGAGGAGAGCCTGGAGAGAAGAGGAGGGGGGGGGAGGAGCGGTAAGAGGGGAGAAAATGGAGAAAGATAGAGAATGGAGGGGGAGAGGAAAGGAAGGAGAGAAAATGGAGGAGAAGGAAATGGGAGGGATGCGGGAAGAACAAGGGATGGGAGGAGAGTGAGGGCAGGGCAGAAGGGAGCTGGTGACAAGAGAACAAGAAAAGGGGAAAGAGGGAGGGAGGAGGAAAGTTCAGGGGAGAGGTAGAGAGGAAAAGGAGGGGAGAGAGGACTTAGGGGGGAAAGAAGGGAACGAGGATATGAAGAAAAAGGCGGAGCGAGGGGAGAAGTGCAGCAAGAAGGGGTTGGAGCGTTGGGAGATGATGATAATGATGATGATGATGATGATGACTAACTTGAGTCAACCTCATCACAGCAGTACACGACCTCATCATACACTGATGCTTGCGAGAGAGAGAGAGAGAGAGAGAGAGAGAGAGAGAGAGAGAGAGAGAGAGAGAGAGAGAGAGAGAGTCTCAGTTGCAATGGTGTATGTGTGTGTGTATGTGAGTGTGTGTATATGTGTGTGTGTGTGTGTGTGTGTGTGTGTGTGTGTGTGTGTGTGTGACAAATCAGATTACTCCAGTATGTGTGTGCGCACGTGTGATGAAATTGCTTCAGTGTGTGTGTGTGTGTGTGTGTGTGTGTGTGTGTGTGTGTGTGTGTGTGTGTGTGTGTGTGTGTGTGTGTGTGTGTGTGTGTGTGTGTGTGTGTGTGTGTGTGTGTGTGTGTGTGTGTGTGTGCGTGTAAGTGTGTGTGTGTAATCAGATTACTCCAGTATGTTTGTGCGCACGTGTGATGAAATTGCTTCAGTGTGTGTGTGTGTGTGTGTGTGTGTGTGTGTGTGTGTGTGTGTGTGTGTGTGTGTGTGTGTGTGTGTGTGTGTGTCATTAGATTACTCCAGTATGTGTGTGCGCAAGTGTGATGAAATTGCTTCAGTGTGTATGTGTGTGTGTGTGTGTGTGTGTGTGTGTGTACAGCTCTTGGTGGCTGCATCTGAGTCAACACACAATTCCATCGCGCGAACACACACACACACACACACACACACACACACACACACATACACACACACACACACACACACACACACACACACACACAATGAAAAAAAAATCTTGTCTGGGAAGTGACCTCAGAGAGTGTGTAAACCCTATAAAAACGATCACATCTACTTTCTTTTTTTCCTTTTTAATTCCAGGAACTAGTCGACAGAATGAGTCATCTGGCTGAAGGGGTTTCATCTGTCTCGCTGCCTCGAAACGTTTCTCTTGCGTCCGTCAAACGTTCACTGTTGTTGTTGTCGTTTTTCTGAGCGTGATATTATTTCCTCTCGCTGCCTCAGAAAGTCTCCTGCATCTTCTAGGAACGTTTGTTTCAGCTCTTTGAGACGTTAACTCCTCTGAACGGTTATCACATCATCTCAGCACGCCATCATCATCAACAACAACGACAAGCAACAGTAACAACAAGCAACAACAATAATAATAACAACAGCAACTAAGGAATAACAGCAGCTCCAGACAGTCCTTTACATGACGAAGGCTCTCCCATCTTTTCTGCACTCTATCCTTTTCGCAGATACCTTGTTCCAACGAATCTTTGAAAATCAAGGAATTTCATCTTCCCGTCTTGTTCACTGTCTACCTCTTCTTCTCACGTCCTCTTTGGGTTGTCACTCAGCTACCATAGTTACCCATTCGTTATTTGATGTGTGAAGGGTGTTACCTGCCTATGTCCTTTTCTGGGTTCTGACTGCTCTTTATATCCTCTGCTTTTGTCTGCTTCCCTGTTCAAGAATCTCTAAGTTTTTCTCCCCTTATGTTGCCCAGCATAAACCTCTCCATTCCCCTTTAAGTACTAATATTGCATTCGGATGATCTTGTTAAAGTCGATTTCCTATACGCAGGTTGCAAGAAAAGGATGGACACACTGATTGTACCTGCAATGTTTTTTATATATATGAGATGGAGGGATGGGGTGGAGAGGTATATGAGAGAGGGGTGTGTGAGTTGGGAGCAGGGCAGTGAAATGGCGGGGGACAGGGCGACTTGGAGACGATTTGTTTGTGGCCACCCCAAACGGGATTGAGGCGTCTGGCAATAGATAGATAGAAAAACTTAGGGTTCTAGGAGCTTACACTGTAACTTGTCAGTGAATTTCCACAACTACTCATGTGTTCCTTCCTTGCAACACTATCCCAAACTACTCCTTCACCCCTCGCGTTTCATCGGTTCGTTACCTACAACACTTCCTGTTACAGTCATGTTGCTATACAGCGAGAACGTTTGTTTCATGTCCGTTCGCTGCTTTATAGTAAAAACGTTTGCTTCAGGCCCATTCGCTGCTTCACAATTATGAACTTTTTTATTTCAAGCCAGCTCGATGCTTTGCACTAAGAACGTTTGCTTGAAGTCCGCTCACCACATTAGAACGTTCACTTCAACTCTTCCCACAGCTGCAGAGAGTTTCCTTCAACTTCCACAACTGTACAATGTTTATTTTTAACTCTTTCCCCTAGGCTACTTGACCTTTGCGTCAACTCTTTCCACTGCTCTACGAACGTTTCTTTGGATTATTTTTTGATACTTCATAACGTTCGCCTCATTTCTCCCCTCTGCCCTGGCAACACACACTCCAACTTTTCCATCCTCTTCAGAACGTTTTTTTTTTTTTTTCCTTCCTCTAGAATGTCTGAGTATATATTTCCCACTTCTTTTTTAACATTTGCTTTAGTTCTTTTCTCTACCTCACAACTTTTGCTTCACTAATTCACGATAACATTAGAACGTTTGCTTCAAGTTTTCCCGCACCCCCCCCCCCCCGAAAGCTTGTTTTAAATGTTCAGCTTTTCTTGCTGACTCAGAATATTTGTTTCATTTCCCTTCCCCTCTCTTCCCATTACTCCCTCTCTTCCCATCGCTTCATATACCCTATCCCTCTCCTTCCTTTTCTCTTTTCCCCACCATCTATCATACTCCTGCCCTTCTCCCTCCTTTCTCCCGTTTCTCCCCTTCTTCTCATTCCTATACCCTGTACCACTCCTCCCCCTCCCCTTCCTCCTCTTTCTTCTCCTCCTCCTTCTCCTCCTCCTCCTCCTCCTTCTTCTTCTTCTCCTCCTCCTCCTCCTCCTCCTTCTCCTCCTCCTCCTCCTCCTCCTCCTCCTTTCCCCCCAGCAGACGAGACGTGAGGACTGTGAAAACACTTGGCATGAGCTTAGACCCACATTGTCATCAGCCTCTTTCTGCCAGTCATAATGCAGTAGCCTACAGGCACATGTACATATATGGTAAAACGTACACATGAGGAGACGTACACACAGCCATGTAAGCAGTTCTACACACACACACACACACACACACACACACACACACACACACACACACACTAGTAGCGTATTTACAAGATAGATCAGTCACCCTTGCAAATCCGAAGGGGAGGGGGGATGAAGGGGGATATAAGGTAAAGGGATAAGGGGTACGAGGATGAGATTGGGGGTTGAGAGGGCCAGAAAGGGAGAGAAGAACTGAGAGGGATATGAGACTAATGTGCTGAACTGAGAGGGAGGGGATGACATTTGGTAGAGTGAAAGGGAGCTGAGTGTAAGTGAAGAAGGTGAGAGGGAAGTGAGAAGAAGTGAAGAAGGTGAGAGAGAAGTGAGAAGAAGTGAAGAAGGTGAGAGGGAAGTGAGAAGAAGTGAAGAAGGTGAGAGGGAAGTGAGAAGAAGTGAAGAAGTTGAGAGGGAAGTGAGAAGAAGTGAAGAAGGTGAGAGGGAAGTGGATAAAAGTATAGAAGGTGAGAGGGAGTAAACTGTCCACTTACGAATTTTGAGACAGAAGGAAATTGAAAATATCGGCGTTGATAACTTTCATAATTTTAACGTAAATTGCGTTCACACTAGATAAAATTCTTGTGAAAAATAGCTTTACCGTAGTGTCAGGTACTGGCGTAACAATGGAATGCTTCGACTTAGCCGCATATAAAGAAAGAACACTATCAATAACGATTCATCTTATTAGCTCTGGGGAAACTGCTTATTGTTTTACTAATTTATGGCTAAATCGAAGCAAAACAAAATTCAACAATTACTTTACATTATATCAATGTTTTTTTCACACAGTATTTCTCTAAACCATTTTTGATGATACTGCGAAAATATTAATATCAATATTTTCAAATTCTTTGCCAAACAAAACAAAACTCTCAAGTGACCAATAGCACAGCGTTAGGCAGAGTTACCGATATTTCATTCTTTGTTATTTGATTTAGCGTTACCTAGAAAGTTAGAAAAATAATCACCGTATTGGAGAGGTTCTAGAATTTGGTTATAGCCTCTGAAGTAATAGTGGTTCTTTGTGGATAAAATAAAACTGTATCCATTAAAAAATATATAAAAGGAGCAAAACTGTATCGATAAAAAAAATATATATATATAAAAGGAGCCGTCGCAGTAAAGGAGATTATAATAGGAAAAGGCTTGCTTGTTCATTGACTTTTTTATTTTTTTTCAGGTATACAGAGGAGAGAGGGGTTGGATGACAAGGAATGAGAGAGAGAGAGAGAGAGAGAGAGAGAGAGAGAGAGAGAGAGTAGGTCAGAAACAGATTAAGTGGTATTAATGACACTCCTGGAGTAAACAGATTTATCAAAAACACATTTCTCTGTCTCTGTCTGTCTATCTGTGTCTGTCTGTCTGTCTGTCTGTCTGTCTGTCTGTCTGTCTGTCTCTCTCTCTCCTCTCAAGGGTGACACAGCAGGACATGAACCTCTTTCAGTCAACAACAAATACCCAGAACACCAGACAGCCTCACATCTTACATTTTTTTTTTCCTTTTTTTTTCACTCTCCAATTTTCTGAATGGGTCATGACGTCAGAGGCTGCATTTGTAAACACCTACGGAGGAAATATATTCATGTTTTTCCCCCTCCATCCATTTGCATATACTGTACAAAAAAAATAAAAGGAGGTGTATTTTTAGGGGAAGGGCGCGGTGATATGAGAGACATGAACCACGTTAGTATTATAACGTTTATTATATTTTTTCTTACTACCTTCAGACGATTTTTTTCTCTGCTTACGAGAGTACCTAAGTAAAAAAATGATTAATGAAGGATAGATCAATAGATAAATAGACAGACAGATAGGTAGATAGATAGGCAAGTAGGTAGGTAGGCGGACAGAGAGAGAGAAGCCTTAATCTTGAGAGGGAATATATTTGACGACTTAAGCGTGAAGAGTTTTTCCAATGCTGAATAAAATAGTTTGATTGCCAGAGCTTATTTTAGCAGAGAGCATCGTAGTATATTTAACCCCTCCGTCGTTCGAAAAATCTCTCCTCAGCTGACTAAAACCGTCTGGCACGTGATAAAACTTTAAAAGGCACCGTGGTGGAGAGGTTAAAATGTGTGAAGAAAATTATTTTGTGTTGGTTCTCTGATCGTAAACGTCATCGGAAGGACAGCGGATATTTGTCACATGATTTTATTTCCGTAATATCACACACACTTTTATCGAGCGACAAGGAACTTAGCTTAACCCGGGTACGTTCCCAACCAGGACAGGGCAGTGGAGAGGGTGTAGAAGTGAGCCTTTGCATGTCTCGTTTGCTCTAACCCTGTACATACTCCTAATCTTCTTGTCTGAGTTTGCCCTGTATCTCTCTGCTCTGTCTTTGTAATGGGACTCTTTCACTCACACTCGCACATCTGCATTTGCATAACCTCCACAGTTATACGTGTGTGTGTGTGTGTGTGTGTGTGTGTGTGTGTGTGTGTGTGTGTGTGTAAAAACTAGCGGTATGTATGATTTTATGTAATGTGTACGCAACCATAATCGTGAGAAAACCCATCTTTGCCCAGTTAGTAGAACCACACGGCTTGTTCTCTCACTTCACCCACCGTGCCGTCGGGATACTCATACATCCACTCAAGAACACTGCCATTCTAACGTAGCCAAATTTCTCACAGATTTCTCACCCTACACGCACAAAACCTCTCTCGCAAACACGACGAAGCATGGATGAGATCGGGGTCATTTCTCCCCTCTCCTGACTTAACCTAACCTAACCCAACCTAATCTAAACTAGCCTAACCTAACCTAATCTAACCATATCTAACCTCGGTGCTCTCTATATAACCCTCCTCTTCCACTACGCCGGGGTGATTTTTCGTGTGTTGCTGGTACGGCTCAGGCTACGTCATCAGTGTCTAACGTGCTTCATTTATTCTTTTCCTACCCTCGCTCCCTCACCCACGCCCACACCAGCAGACTGAACTTTCCTCTTAAAATATAAAATACGGCCAGGAGAAGTGTAATTTTCGGACCACTCTATATAAACGTTAATATTACTGTCATATACAACACTGAATTAGGAGGAGGTGCCAGTGAGCCTCCTAAGCACACGAGATTGCTACCAAGGACCCGGATTCACAAACAAACTTAAGATCAAATCCCTGTCGTAACCCAGCTTTTGATATACAGGAAGGACAAGAGACACGGGAAGTTCCTGCATTCTCCCTACCTTGTAAATCCACCAACAAAAAAGGGGGGGGGGACAAGCTCACAGTAACTGCTCTAGTAACTGCCTCCTCCCCCCTCGAAAGAACAAGAGAAATTGGAAGACTTTACTCTCCCCTCGTCTTTCCCTCAAAACATGAACAAATAGATTGATAGATAGATAAATAGATAGATAGATGGATGGATGGATAGATAGATAGATAGACAGATTAATAAACAGCTACGAGAGGAAGTTCACCGTAAATATGTTCATGAATCTCGTTCCAGAGTAGCTGAGGGAGTCGTGCAATGAATCAACGGTAGTCACGGTCCACCCCCTCCACCCTACACAAACAAACAGTTAGACTACCTGCCCATTAGTGGTCACGCTAATTGCTACTTCCGCCCCTCTCCCCTCTCGCCAAGTTCACTCCAGCCAGTCGTGTCCAGGTGTGATTCGCTCGTTACTGCGGATTTAAGGGGATTAGATTTACAGATCAGGCCAGGTGGAGAAAAGATAAAATTAGAGACTGAGAAGAAACGTGCATGTGAGTGAGATGGAGGAGGAAGAAGACGGAGAGACCGAGGATGAGAGCAAGACAGAGTGGAAAGGTATACGAATGAGGGTGGTGTGAACTGGAAGGAGAGTAGCCTGATGACAGCAGACAGGGTGACGTGGAGGAGACTTGTCCGTGGCCAAGCCTTCCGGAATTAAACCACCTGACTATAGGCAAATAGTTATACAAGTAGAAAAAGGTTAGAGTTATACCAACCCATCCATCTCTACACCATTAAATTCTGTATTGCCCCACCAAGACCGCAGGGGCCTCGGGCAAGGCTACTTCCTACTTGAAGTGGAGATGAAAAATTACATGCCTCTCAACAGTATTATGTAAACAGTAAGCCATATCCACTCATGCAATTTAACCCTGACTGGCTAAATCGAGTGGGGCCGCCTTGACCCACTAGACCACCAACCTAATGACTACTTTGTGGATATAGAGATAGCTACCACCCAACGCAGCAAATGGTTTCCTAGGTACACGAAACTATTTAGCTTGTCATTCAGTGTAGTCACCTGAAAGATATTTCCCCACGTACAAAAGATGGGTTTATTGCGAGATTAAAATACTCTTGGCCCGACATGGACTCTCATCAGCTATAAACAGACAACGTATGTGTGTACAGCAGTATTTATAGTATAGCTTGGTGTGTGTATGTGTGTGTGTGTGTGTGTGTGTGTGTGTGTGTGTGTGTGTGTGTGTGTGTGTGTGTGTGTGTGTGTGTGTGTGTGTGTGTGTGTGTGTGTGTGTAAGTGAAAGAGAGAGAGAGAGAGAGAGAGAGAGAGAGAGAGAGAGAGAGAGAGAGAGAGAGATAGTAGTAAAGGTGCAGTAAAGAGGTAAAATTCTTTAATATATATAGCATAATCCAACCTTACTGAAAATCAAGACAAAGATAAATTCTGTTTGGGACTGGCGGGTATGATAAGAAATAATGTGTGTTAAAATGTGTATGGGTGTGTGCTTGTCATTACCTGGGATAGTAAAATTAAAATGGAAATAGGTGTGCTAGTTAAGGTGTGCCTAGGATGAAATGATTGTTTCAGAATGTGATCGGGAATGTGTTTGGGATTTTTGTAACAGGATTAGGAAGGATATTTGAGGAAGTTCGGTTCGCAATGGAATGGGTGTGTTTAAGGAACCTGTGCGTGGGATGGGATGGCTGTATTTGAGGAGGGCGTGGGTGAGATAGGATGGGTGTAATCAAGGTGAGGCTGGGGTGTGTTTGGGGTGGGTGTGTTTTGGGAGGGCGTGTTTGGGGTGGGTGTGTTTTGGGAGGGCGTGTTTGGGGTGGGTGTGTTTGGGGCTGGTGTGTTTGGGGAAGATGTATTTTGGGTAGGTGTGTTTAGGGTGGGTGAACTTGGGAGCATGTGCTTGAGAGAATATGTTTAAGCTGTGTTTATGGTTGGTACGTTTGAGGAAGATTTGATTGTTAAGGGGTGTTTGAGAAGAGTGTGCTTGAAAGGGTGTGTTTGGAAGGGTGTGCTTGAAAGGATGTGTTTGAAAGGGTATGCTTGGAAGGGCGTGTTTGGAAGAGTGTGCTTAAGGAAAGTTTTTACAGATATGCCTGTGAGTGCGAATGGTGTGTGCATTAGAAGAGTGACGAAGATATGCCTGAAAGTTTTTATAGGGTGTACGTGGAGAGGATGTATACGGAGTGTCAAGGAATGAAGTTCAAAGTTCAAGGCGGCTTGTAAAGTTCAGTTGCAGTAATATTTGTGGAGTAATGGTGTTGGGTTGCGATATCCTAAAAGGCATCAAGGTGAAAGGTATATAAGAACGAGAAAATAGAGCACGAGAGCCGGCAAAGAAAGTAGACGAAGATTTTAAATTCTCTGTAATTTTTCCTCATGCAGATGGGTTACAGTTCCTTCATTACCAGATGTCTGTCCTACTCTGAATATTTTCATCTGGAGGCATATCGTTAAACAGTGTCAGCGTGAAGGTGTTAATGCAGTCAAGAGTACGACGCAGCATGAAAAATAATATATCCCACTTTGATCTGGTCAAAATATCCATTTCTTTGCACTGGAGGTAAAGAAACGATTTTATTCCGTTATTTTTTGTTTTCAAAAATATAAGTAGAGATTAACTATCATTCTGAAATTTTGCATGCATTTAGTACAAGCAAAAACCATAACACCTCTGTTGAATGAAAGGGGATGAAATTATTCTATTCAAGCGAAGTATTTTGTGAGCAGCGCCAGATCCAACGTTCCAATAAACCATAAATTACATATCTACCGTTATATACGTATTGTATATCTTACGGTATGGAGTTCAGCAGTTCAGTCACTCTTCTGACCCTTCACCATTCTATAAAT
>NC_137064.1:26179236-26231736 GCF_032717465.1 Coenobita brevimanus | reverse complement strand
CCGTATATTTGTGAGCATTAATCAGGTATTCTTAGCGCAATTATTCATCTCATACGAAATTACCATCTAAAAGCATCACCTAGCTCTATATCTAGCCTGTCTTCTATCTACCAATCTGTCTGTGGATTATAGAGCACAGTGGACAACAGGATCTCCAGTTTGAGCCCATCACACGATGATAGACGCTGGGTAAGGTATCGGATACGGTGATACAGGTTCCACTACAGTCCATTATACTGCCGACTTCGAATCACATCTCTTATTGACAGTGATCTTTAAACATACATGTATATATATACATACATACATACATATATACATACTACATACATATACACACATACGTACATACATACATATATATATACATACATACATACATACGTACATACATACTACATACATACATACATACACACACACGTACACACACACACACACACACACACACACACACACACACACACACACACACACACACACACACACACACACACACACACACACACACACAAATAGCAGCAACATAGCAAAAAGAATCAATCGTAAGGAAGGGTGTAATGGAGATAGTGTTTGTATCATCACTGCAAGTAAAGAGGACTCGCGTAAGTGGAAGAAACTACTGTGGTAGTAATAGGAATTTAATTAAGAAAAAACAGTGTACTAAAAGGGTTCATAGAAATCGACTTTGATACTTTAGAAATGGGAGGATTTGACTAAGCTGAGTAAAATCATCCATCGACAGCAAGAACTAGAAATTAAAAGACACCGGAATAAAATAAACTGTCAGTAGAAAGAACAAGATTTAACATGACGTCATCGGGTTGAAAGGGTTGCTGGTATCTATCCCTAACCTCTTCCCCACGAAAAGCGTTTCTCCGAGCTGAACAGTCAAAAGGCGGAGGCAGAAAATAAATAAATAAATAAATAAGTAAAAAAATCACTGTATTAGAAGAGTCAAATGAATTACTTTTAACTCCATCACTAGGAGAGATATGCATGATGTTGAAATAATTGAAATAAATATCATCTGCCGGTAAAAAAAAAAAAATTAATCATTGCACTAAATGGGTCAGGGAGGCGAGGTAAAAGGTTTCACTACCCCAGTCGGACAACTTTCGGAGTCCAGAGACCTTATGGGAACACACACACACACACACACACACACACACACACACACACACACACACACACACACACACACACACACACACACACACACACACACACACACACACACACACACACACACACACACACACACAAAATCTATCCACCTACTCGTCTATCTTTATCCATGCATCCATCCATCGATCCATCCACCATCCATCACTGACCGGTCCCTTTCCTAGCACCATAACGTGCACAATAACCAGTCTGTAGCTTGACCACGTGATTAAGTCCTGTGCTATGTTGAGGCAGGTAGTGTTCTGGACCCTTGTTGCTGTGTGTTAGATGCTGGAGATGTTGTGTTGGCTGTGTTTCGTTTTGCTCTCTTTTTGTGCTTATCTGTGTCTTGTGTTGTACCATCTTTACACCCGCGCGCGAAAGTAGGAGGGTGTTACATGTTTGATTCTCTTTGTCTCTCTGTCTGTCTTCCTTTCTGTCTAAATTATGGGAAAATTACAGGATGGAACTGCACCAAGTCTGCTTTAGCTTCAGAATGGGAATCACCAGGGCCTATATTCTCGTTGTTTAAGGACGCTTCCTGTCACCTTTTCCTCAGCTATTTAGTTTTGGATCTGGCTGGTTAATATCTTTTTGTACCTAAGAAAAGTATGGCGATATTAAAATGATTCAAGAAACATGTAGGTGTATAGTAACAGATAATAAGCAAGATAAGTCGTTTAGGCAAAGATGTTTGGGAGCTTCCTCAGGTCGTTAGCTAAGTTGAGTCGAAAAGGCTCATAGGTCAATTGCAAGGTCAGCTCAAGCAGTTTTTATCTGATTTTCACCAAATTTTTGGGAAGGGATGAAGGAGAGGAAAGGATGGGCGATTCAGAGTTGAGAACATTCCGTCAGAGGCAAAAGTCACTGGGCAAGCTCAAAGATTAGATCCTATAACCCGAAAAGCTGTGAAGCGATTTGGATCAAACTTTGTGGAAGAGTTTAAGTTTAATCAAGGATGAAGTTATTGTATTTTCAGAACAATAGATAAAAAAAAATCACGAAGTTTGGTCAACTTAAGCACTTTTGACCGATTTGGACCAAACTTGGTAGATGGGTTGAGAGTCAGATGACATGTAAATTATTCGATTTTCAGAGCAGTCAGCTAAAGGTTAAAGGCACAGGAAAGGATCATAATTTCGTCCTTAAAGCGATTTTAAGGATGGGTTGTTGCACTTTCTGAATGATTCTTGTTTTTAAGTGGTTTCTGTTTCTGTGTTATGTATTTGACGTAATTTTTATCTATGTGTGGTGTTGTGCTGCCTGTAATGCATTGCTCGGTCTTGAACTTGTATGTGTGCTGTGTTGTATCATCTCCTGTATACCTTGCTGCCATGTTAAGTCTTAGAGAATCTGTGTTGCTGTTTTGTGATCTGTTATCCCTTGTTCATTAGTGGGTGTTTACCTTTGTTGAAGTGTTCTGTCACCGTATTATGACAAACAGGCGATGTGTTATATGCGTTGTGCTTTGTTATTTCTTATGCATTCTGTTGCTGTGTTATGCCATAGTTAATGCGGTGTTTTGGGTGTTTGTCTCTCAGTTTTTGTTGTCTCCTTTGCTGTGTTGGATTTTAGGCGTTGTTTCATGTATGTGTTATGTTCTGCCGATTATGTGTTAAATCTTGGATAGTGGGTTCTCTGTGTGCTGTGTTTATTCTCTAGGTCCCTGTGTTATGTTCTGTAGGTGTTGCATAGTCTCGGTGTTAGGGTGGTAAATCTTAAGCAATAGATCCACGAATTGTTATTGTCTGTGTGTAATATTTTGCTCTGTGCTACCGTAATAAAGCTTAAGTGATAGGTCAGGAAACTCTGTAGTGTTCTGTCTCTAAGATACGGCGTTAAATGGTGAAAGTAATGCGTAATGTGTATGTTATGGTCTGTGCTACTGTGATATATCGAATGCCGTATGTTCAGGAAACTGTTTTTTATCCCAAATTGCTGTGATAAATCTCAAAGTCCTTGCATAATATCTGCGTGTTAGGTTTTGCCCTGCTGTGCTACTGTGTTAGATCTGAGGTGATAGGTCCAGGAAACAGTCGTGTAATCACCCTCTTCCATCTCGTTACGGCGCGACAATGGTAGTGAGTCACCATACCATCCCACCTCTGTGCTGCGTCATGATATTGTCAGCCTCTCTCCCTGTCGTCAAAGTGTACAGGCTGTGAAATAGGTCTCTGAGGTGTGTGTGTGTGTGCGTGTGTGTGTGGAATAAGGCAGTATTTTCATTGTATATGTGTGTGTGTGTGTGTGTGTGTGTGTGTGTGTGTGTGTGTGTGTGTGTGTGTGTGTGTGTGTGTGTGTGTGTGTGTGTGTGTGTGATGGTAGTATGAGGTGTATGTGATGTGCTATGGTGTGCTGCGTGGTAATAAGTAGCAGTAAACTACAGCTTGATTTATGCCGCACCCTTGAAAATGTTATATTATGGTAAGATATGCGTTTGCGAAATTTAATCCGATTGAAAGGTATGTTAATTTCACTGTTAGTAGTCTGTCCGTTTGTCTCGAGTTACAAGGGTTACACAGGATTACACAGGAAAGCAAACAGCAACAGATCTTATGGTCCTTTCGAGGCTGCTTGTTAGAGAAAACTATGACTACAAGATCTAACTCTACATGTTGAAGGATAAGGATAGTAAAGCAAGAAGGCTCCCCCCACCACCAAACCCTCCAGGAAAAAGTGAGAAAAACCACCATGCAGCATGGAAAAACTGACATGGAAATTTTATAGGAAACACTGGAAAGGAAAAGTCACATTCTATAATACTTTATCTATAAGCTACCCGATAGAGTAACCTGAAAGAGAAAGTAAACAAATAAAATAATAGTTACGGCATGGCATTATAAACCGGTACATTGAGTTAATGGGAAGTCTGTGGACATAAAGTGGAAGCTACACACTGCACAGTGTGGATGTTTAGGGGTGGTGCGGCAGCCTTGCCTGGCGCTTTTAAGGTAGGCAGCAGTCAGTCAGGCCCTAGCTCCGTTTGCTTCACTGAGACAAGGAACTCTCCCATGTGGGACAAGAACACAAGTTTCATCCTGAAGCAGTGACCCCTGGTACATTAAAAAAATCCCGATGGTGGTCACTTGACTAACATGGACCCTCAGAGAGAGAGAGAGAGAGAGAGAGAGAGAGAGAGAGAGAGAGAGAGAGAGAGAGAGAGAGATGGGGGATAAAGGGGGGAATCACACCTGAGCTGGATGTAACCTGCAGGTGTAATGAGGAAGAGGACAGGTGTTCTGAAGGGACGAGACACCTGTGTTTGGTCGGGGAGTGTAGGGGTGGGGGGAGGAGTGAGGAGGGAAGGTGGAGAAGGGGAGATGGGGAAGGGAAATGTGGGGGGAAAAAGCAATGTGGGGGAGGGGGAAGGTTGGGGAGAGAAAGATGAGGTAGGGAAGGTGGCGAAGGCGGGATGGGAAAGGGGAGGTGGGAGAGATGAGGTAGGAAAGGAAAGGTGAGGAAGAGAAGGTGAGGATGGAGAGGTTGAGAGGGGAGGTAAAGGAGGGGTGGTGGTGGAAGGAAAGGCAGGGAAAGGGGAGGTTGAAGAAAGGAGGTGGGGGAGAAAAGAAGTGGAGGAGATCAGCCGTGTGTATGAGAAATAGAGGAGGGAGTTAATAAGTGTAGGGGAGGAATAGGTAGGTGGGGGAAAGAATTTTGAAACTAGAGAAGGTGAGGAAGTGGGACCAAAAAGAATGGAGAGACAGTATCAAAATGAAGGTTTAGGGGAGGGGTAGAGAGTTGGGAAGGGAACTGGGGAAGTGGGGAGTAAAATAGGTGAGAGAGGAGCATAAGAGATGGGGGGAGAGTTAGAGAGTAGGAGATGGGAGAGTAGGGAGGTGGAGTAGAGTAGGGAAGGGGGTGGTAAAGTAGAGGTGTTTAGGGGTAGGGAGTAGAGATCATAGGGTAAGGGAGGAGGTAGGTTAGGGATGGGTTAGATGGGGAGGATAGGGGATGAAAAGGACAGAGGGCGAAGGAAATGAAGCAGGAGTGGCGAGGGTGTGGTGTTAGGGGGGGTGAGGGAAGGATAATGAACGACAGGGGGAGATGAAGGTCAGATAAAGCGAGGAGTAAGAGATGAGGGAGGGAGAAAACGATAGGGATGGGGGAGGGAATCGGAAAGGGAACGGGGTAGGAAAGGTGAGGAAGTAGGTAGAGGTAGTTTGATAAAATGGAGGAGATGGAAAGGGAGAAGGGGAAAGTGAGGGAGTGTCGGGGAAAGGCAGAGGGTGCGAGAGGCAGAGGGAGGGGAAGGTAAGGGGTGTAAGGCAGGAGACGTGGGAAAGTGAAGGAACTGAACAGGGAGTAGATAAGAGAGATGGAGGAAACAGGAAACAAAATTAAGATGAAAGGATCAAATATGGAAGAGGAATAATGGAATAGTAAAAGGAGAGGTAGATAGAAAGGAAAGAAGGGAATGGGTGAAGTTAGTGGAGGAGAATTGAGGAAAGAGGAAAGATAGGTAAGATGTAAATTGGGAGATGAATGGGGAAATAATAGAAAAGTGGATAAAGTTGGAGAAGTATGAGTGGAAAATGGGAGTGTAGGGACGTAACAGGGGAAGGGGAGGCTTGGGAGGGGAAGAAGGGTGAGATAGGGAGGGAAATAAGAGCGAAACAGGGAAGGAGAGAGGGGGAAGAGGGTGAGGAGATGAGGTGAGAGATGAAAGTGTGAGAAGAGGGAGGGAGAGATGATAAAATGAGATAAAATTAGAAAAACAAGGAAACAAAAAGGAAAAGGGACGATAATATAATGAGGAAAGAGGAGAAAATGATGAAAGAAGACGATAAAGAAATGATGGAGTAAGAAAGGAGGCAGGAAAGGAAAAATTTGCAAAGGAAGAGAGAAGACAAAGAATACACAGCATGAGAGAGAGAGAGAGAGAGAGAGAGAGAGAGAGAGAGAGAGAGAGAGAGAGAGACAGAGAGAGAGAGAGACAGAGAGAGAGAGAGAGAGAGACAGAGAGAGACAGAGAGAGAGAGAGACAGACAGACAGACAGACAGAGAGACAGAGAGGAAAAGTAAAAAGACAAGGAGGAGGACGGGGAGGGAAAGGGACTGGGAAAAGAATATAAAGAGATGGATGCCGCAGATGAGAAAAGAGTAAGGAAGGAATAAGATGAGAAACGCAGCAGTAAAGGGAGCGATGAAGAGATAAAGAGGGGAAAAACGCTAGAGAGATGAAGAGATAATGGAGAGAGAGGCAGACCACCACGATACAGACAGGAATATAAACAAGAGCCAGACAAAAGCCAAACACACTTGCGATGTTGCTTCTGTTTTGCTCTTCAACACTACTGGGTCGAGAGAGAGAGAGAGAGGGAGAGAGAGAGAGAGAGAGAGAGAGAGAGAAATTAGTTCCGTCTTCCTCTCCCCTCCATGTGAGTGTATATTAATCTATAAAGGTAGATTTATACTGCGTGCCTCAGTGTAACTATTTAAGAAGTATCTAGAAAAGGAATTATTGTTTTTATTTTTTATTACTATTATCATGATTATTATTATAACTAATATTATAACTATTATTATCATTATTATTATTATTATTATTATTATTATCATTATTATTGGATTTCAGTTTCTTCTTTGAAATGGCACTTTCCAAAAATTTCGGATGCTGGGGGTGGGGTTATTCCCGTGACCCCCTTCTCCCCTTCTCATATTCTCTAAAATTCCATGACTTTTTGATATCTAATGATTCCTATTATGAGAATGTTTTACTCAGTTCCGCGAGGCCCTGAATTAGCAAAGTGATCACTGGAGACTATAACTACCTCCTGTGTGAAAAATATCCCCTACGCTGATTAAATTTGACTGGTGGTAAGAAAAGTAAGAAGAAAAAATGTCACCAGAGTTAAGAGATAAATAAAATAAAATACGGTACTGCTTTCACCTGATTCACCAAAAATACGTGTCACATTGGGTATTGCTCAGATTTTCAACATTTATGCTAATTCCATATATTGTATTATTATTATTTTTTTTTATAATGAGACTTAAGCATGCAGTGGTTATATCTGGTAAAGTTGTCTCTCCTTGTCTCAGGCCATTTGATTTTTCTCGCAGTCCATGGGGAGTTGCATGGTTGGAGCGCCATTTTTACTCCCGCTTTTCTCATCAACGCTACCAAAACCTTAATAAACAATAATTTCACATAATATTTTTGTAATGCTGTCCTTACTCCTCTAAAGCCTGAGGAAACATATGCTTTATCATGATCAATAACTGTCAAGTAGATTACAGAAAGTAAAAATCAAGGTGTTTAAGGAGTTATCTGAAAACAGAAATCAAATTGGAATGTAAATTACGAAGAATACTAGAAAGGAAAATCATAGAACTTTCTGTAACTAAAAAAAAAAAAAAAAAATACATTCTGCCAGGTACCCTATGGTGGCGGCATAACCCGAATCTAGCATAACGGTAGGTCAGTATTTCCATTACAAGAACAGTCGAAACAGCGTAAATTAGCACAACCAGATATCACATAACATCACCAAACCCTAACCTAACCTATCCTAACCCAACCTAACCTATCTTCACCTAACCTTACCTGTCCTATCCCAATCCAACCTAACCTAACCTAACCTAACCTAACCTAGCTTTAATTAACCTACCCTAACCTAGCCGCTGTCTCAAGATGGTTTTATTCAGCAAAGAAAAAAAATAAATTGTCGCAAAATTTGGTGTCTTTTCTGTTACACATTTTTTTCGTTCTTTCCGCCTTTCCTCCAAAAGATGTATTTGGCTGGATGTCTGGTGTATCGTATTTTTAGACCTTTGCATTGATATATTTTTTTTCGAATAGCCTATATATACTGGTACATCTTTCCATATAAACTTTCTTTACACGGTCTTCTCTGCATGTGCAAGCGCATACACACACACACACACACACACACACACACACACACACACACACACACTCTACAGTATATATTGCCTGGTTCCCCTTAACCTTGTCGTTCCCCCTCCCTCCTACTCCCTCTCGTATTCAGATTCCACCCCTCCCTCCTTCACTCCCCCCTTCTTTCTCTCCAACATTTTCCCTCCAATTTTTCAACACAGGCACAGTTTCCTCCTCCTCCTCTTCCTCCTCCTCCTCCTCCTCATCATCATCATCATCATCATCATCCTTCCCTCCACATTTTCTCGCCAGTTCTTTGCCACAGACACATGTTTCCTCCCCCTCCTCCCCCTCCTCGCTTCTAAAAACCCCGTTCCCCCCTCCTCCTATTCAAATTTTCTCTCTCCCCCCATTACCTCCCCCTCCCTCCATCTTTTCTCTCCGATCCTCTTTGCTAGACACTTGTTTCATCCCCTCCCTTCCCCCTTCCTTCCCCCCCTCTCCCTTCTGTCCTTTCAAACACCTCTTCTTTCTTATTCAGATCCCACCCCTCCTCCTCCTCTCTCCTCTTCCTCACTTCCCTTCCTTCTCTCCGTTTTTCCTTCCCAGAAATACAGTTCCTCCTCTCTTCCCCCCTCCCAACTTTTAACCCCCTCTTTCCTCTCTTTGCTTTTCCAGTACCTCCCCCCCTTTCTTCACTTTCGCTTCCTCTCCTTCTTTTCACCTATTTCTCTCTCCATCTCTACCCTGTGCACTGTTTCCTTTCCTTTTCTCCCTCCCCTCCGAATCTTCCCTCCACCTCCTCTTAATCAGATTTTGCTCCCTCCTCCCCCCATCTTACCTCCCATTCTCCCCTCCCCCCTCCCCTCCCCTCCCCTCCCCTTCCCCCTCTCCTCCCCTCCCCTCTCACACCCTATCATTTTCTCTCTAGTTTTCTCTCCTAAACGTACGATTCTCCCTTTCCCCTCACCGTCTCTCCTCCTAACCTCAATAACCCCTTACTCACTTTCCCTTTACTATTATTCAAATTTCACCCCTTTCTCCCTAACTTTCCTCTCCTCCTCCTCTCCTCCTTCTTCCCTCCAGTTGTTTCTATACTCTCCCTCCCTCATCTCCCCTCAGCCCTATGCCTCAGACTCCCTCCTTTTCCCCTCTCTTTCATCTCAAACTCCTTTATTTCCCCTCTCCCCCTCACCTCAGATTCTCCCCTTCCCCATCACCCCTCATTTTAAACGTTCCCCTCTCCCGTCACTTTAAGCTCCCCTCCTTCCCCGTCTCATTTCATACTCTCCCTCTCCCGCACAAAGTCCCCCTTCCCTCATCATTCCCTTCTCTCAAACTCCCCTCGTCCCCTCTTGCCCCTCACTTCAAGCAGCCGCCTTTCCCCCCTCCCTTTATACTACCTTTTTTTCTCCTCTCACCCTCAAGTTCCCCTTTTCCCTCTCACTCTCTCACTTCTAATTCCCCCCCTCCCATTCATACCTCTCCTCAGACCTCCCCCTCTCCTCCCATCCTATTGAAATTCCACCCCTCCCCCAAACCCCCCTCGCCACCCACGTCAGAGAGACAGGGGGGGGTAGTCGGGCGGGTTGGCACTCGCGGCTACACCTGTACACCTGTTTCACGGCCTCCCACACTTGTAATTCCCGTCCCGCCAAGAGTAGGTGTAGCGTGTGTAGCGTGTAGTAGCGCCCGTGCACGTGTTGAGGTGTCGACACTCTAGCAGTCGCGCTGAGGAGCAGAGACACGGCAACACAATTTTCGTTGTAAAAGTACTGCGTTGGTAATTCCTAAGGTAAAATTCTTCGTACCGTGCTGCGCTGAGGAGGAGAAGAGTGGTTTCAAAGTTTTCGTTGACAGAGTTGTCGATACGGCGTTGAAATTATCTTAAGTAACTTTCTTTGCACTGACTTGAGGGGGAGAAAGAACCGAGGTCAGAGTCTTCGTAGAAAGTGTTGTGACCTGCACTGGAAATCACTCAAGTGCTGTTCTTCGTATTGCTTTGAAAGTCAGTAAGGCAGTGTTTTCAGTCACCTAGGCAATCTTCCTGTTGCACTCGGAATTTCTAGGCTATATTATTGCTTCTACCTTGTGAGTTACCTGAGTATATAATTTTGGTACTGTGTTGTGACTTACTTATCAACATTCTCTGTGGTCCTTCGAGTCATTATCAACCTTTCCTAACGCCTGCTTTCATCTTATCCAAGAGGCTGATCCTTTTTTTCTTTCATCAAATTAGTTTCATCAGTGCTTCGACTTAACCTGAAAATTCGTGCAGATCCTTCCGGTAGATTCTGTAGGAGCTCAGGTGTGTCATCGGTTGAGCCTAGCAATTTTCACCGTGCTCTATTCCATCGTCTTTCACTTCGATATACAGTTAAACTCACAACCTAATTTTTATTCAGTCTCTTATTTTTAACCTCCACGTCTTCGTCTGGACTCAAAATTCGTCTGTCTCGTCCCCATCAGCAGTTAATTTGCATTTCAACCTCAGTTTTTTTAACTTCCACGTCTTCGTTTGGACTCGGAATTCGTGTATCTCGTCTTCAGCAGCAGTAAATCTATATCTCTACCTCAATTTTTCAGCCTCCACGTCTTCGTTTGAACTCGAAATTCGTCCGTCTCCTCTCGATCGACAATTAATCTGTAACTCAACCTCAAATCTTTAACCTCCACGTCTTCGTTTGTACTCTGAATTCGTGTATCTCGACTTCAATTTTTTAACTTCCACGTCTTCGTTTGGACCCGGAAACCGCCTGTCTCGTCTCCATCCAAACGCCGTCCTCCACCTTGACCCGTCTGCCTCATCCTGGACTCATCGGACAGCGAGGACTCAGGCTCAGGTAGGAGTGGCCGTACCTGCGATCACGGGGGAGGCGAACCGACCAACAACGGTACCTAGGCCCCTTTAGGTCTTGTCTGAGTCTCGGATCCAGGGGCTGTCTTCAGTCTACTCTAACACCAAGTTTTATCTTTTATCTTTTTATATCTTTCTTTTTATCCTTGTCTTATCAGTAACTATCTTTTTATCTTTCCATCTTTCATCTTCATTTATACAGCCAGCAAATACTTTACAATCAGACTAGACTGAATATTAAAGCAAAGCATATGATAATATAAAATGATGCCTGATAATAGTGAATTATGTGGACATTTGAATATCCTAGAAACTGGCTAAGATCCTTTATGCATACGGCTGCTGGTCTATAAAAGAGAGGTAGCTACGCCTAACCTGCTCATTAAGCCTTCATCTCACCTGGCAGTTCATGTTTCTTAAGTGTTTCATTTCCGTTTCATTTACTCCAGTTCTCTTCCTTGACTTTATCTTCCGTTTGGTTAACCCCTTCAGCCCCAGGACGTCTCTCTCTCTCTCTCTCTCTCTCTCTGTCTGTGTCTCTCTGTCTGTCTGTCTGTCTGTCTGTCTGTCTCTCTCTCTCTCTCTCTCTCTCTCTTTCTCTCTCTCTCTCTTTCTCTCGCTCCATCACTGGCTACCGCTTGAAGATTTTATATAACCAAGAAAAGACCCTTGTAAATACAAACAATAAAAGCAGCCTCTATTAACTCCTTCACTAAATACAATTCGACGATTTTCCTTAACACACTATCTTTCCTACTTATTTTTTCATGGGTATCAGGAAAGACGTGATCGCAGTGAAATAGTTACTTGACTTATTACGTAAAAATTGATGCCTAACTTTTCACATGAGCTTAGAGATTCACTGCAAGGACATCGCAATATAGGACACTGAGAACAAATCGGCACAGCCCTCAGCATGCAAGTATGCTATCAAAAACTACTAGAGAATACCATAGTCGAGTTCTAGAATTTCCCTGCGAGTGGTTCGTAATACTAGGTTAGATATTACCGTGAAAATAAGCACCCCTTAAAATTTTAATAGCCTAACATTTTTCTGTACAGTGCGAAACTTCCTTAAAATATTTTAGTTGAGTCATAGAATTTCATTGTCACAACATTATAACACTTTATATTACCTCGGGAATAAGCAGTCCTCAAAATTCTAATGAGTCTGACAATATTCTGTAAAGTGTGACAATGCTAGGAAAAAAAGTGGTTGAGTTCTAGAATTTCACCGCCAGTAATTCACATCTGTAGATATTACCATGATAATAGGCTCTCTTCAAAATGCTAATAAGTCTAACAATATTACGTAAACTGTGAAAACACCAGACAATGCCGTGAGAAAATACCAGAAAATACAGTGTTAATATACCAGAAAATACACTGTGAATATACCAGAAAACACCGCACTTCTCACATCCCGACACCCCCCTCGTAAACACTCTTCACCTGGACGAGAAATAAATTATAGACTCCGAATGCTTACCTAGCCATCCACCTTCGCCTCCATCATCACTTAACTTGCTTGGCTGTTTGGTAATTCAGTAGCAGCAGGTGTTTCAATTGGTAGATTACGCTGTGCTGCCCAGAATTACGCCCTAACGATGTCTTTAAGGGAGAAGGATGCTGTTGGGTGAGCTAGACGGATAGGGAGGGTGGGTGTGGATAGGTGGATGTGTGTGTGTGTGTGTGTGTGTGTGTGTGTGTGTGTGTGTGTGTGTGTGTGTGTGTGTGTGTGTGTGTGTGTTTCCCGTCACAACATCTTTACTCCAAGGTTAAGCAGAAGTATAGGAGGGGAGAGGGAAAAGACACCACAAAGCTCTTATCCTCTGTGTTCGTGTCTGTAAACTTGGCCAAAGGACTTCTATTTACCCACCGTCCTTTAATAGCCTACAAGATCGCTACATCACTCAGGTTACCACAGTTACTTCCCCGAGACGTTACCCAAGATACCTCACTCATATTACCCAGCAACTTACGAAGGGCGGAGGGTCGAGCTGAGTGCCACTAATGCATCCACCAGGATTTGAACCCTTGCGCTTTCGATCCTGCAGCTTCGTCGCTACTTACATTTACTTAAGATGTAATAGAAGTGTTTTGCAGGCTAAATGAACGGACTAAGTCAGCTTCACAATGAAAAGTACGAAAAAATGTATAAAGTAAATCATATATTATTATTTTACGGGTTTAGCTTGGGATCAGTGGAAGCCCTGAACCCAATTTGCACAAGTACAGGTAATGGCATCCGTAATTTACACAGATACACGCAAGAAGAAATGCCACCATGTACAGTGAGATGTGCACACGACACGAGTAATTTTTTTTTTAACATTTCACACACACACACACACACACACACACACACACACACACACACACACACACACACACACACACACATCCAGGTGGAGTCTTGTATAATGAGACACGCATACCTGGCCAAACGTAGGTTAAGTCAAGTTCATCTGTAATTAGGCTTCTATACTCTGACCTTGACATCTGACCTACAGAGAGAGAGAGAGAGAGAGAGAGAGAGAGAGAGAGAGAGAGAGAGAGAGAGAGAGAAGCAGATAGGCGCAGGACGAGAGAGCATGTGTGTAATCATCATCATACTCATATCACTACTATTTAACAGATATCTCTCTGGCTGGAATATTACTTCATTATTCTGGATCTCGAAGGATATAAATAAACTGCTTGCCTCTTCAGAACTATGACGATTCTTATATACTGCTCTTACTACCCACAGACGATTTCAGTATAGCAGAGAGATTTAGCGCGGTTTTTATTAAGGGAGTGTGTGTTTAACCCCTTCATTTGGAGGTACCTGTCCTATGCTGATTGAAATCGTCTAGGGTTTGTTAGAATATTATTCATAAGAGAATCCTCAAGCTCCTGGGATTGATGGGGATTGATTCTTATGGGGACTCTATTTCAGTCCTTCAGTATTATTACATCTTTTTCATGATGATGGTGATGATTCTCTCTCTCTCTCTCTCTCTCTCTCTCTCTCTCTCTCTCTCTCTCTCTCAAGGCGATTACATAATTCCCATTAAGTACTCAGCGTAGCAAAGTAGTTAACCTCGACTGTTCAGCACGAGCGATTATATTATTCTTCATTCCCCTGACTCCAGCCTTGGTCATCTTCGTAATTCAGTAGTCTACCAACGCCCTTGGAGGTGGCGTCACACCCAGACACTTCCACTGGGCGTTAATAATCTTTAGTTATATAAGGAGCACGGAATTATGACGGCTGGGATGATGAGTGACTGGGAGGCGTACAGCATTTTTTTTTTTTTTTGACTGATTATAGTTTTCATAGCCTCTGTTCACTTTACCTGTACCCCTTTAACTCTAACTTGGTCTAAAATCGCCATCTCTCTTTCCTCAGTGCAGGCTAATGATGATGATGATGATGATGATATGAGATGATGAATATAACGTGATGATGATGATGATGATGAGGATGAGGATGAGGATGAGGAGGAGGAGGAGGACATACTGATGATGACGTGATGATGATGATGATGATGATGATGATGATGATGATGATTATAAGGACTTGATGATGATGATGATGATGATGATGATGTAGGTGATGATGATGATGGCAATATACTGCGATACTTGTAGATGGAAAAGCTGGTGTTTATGATGAAGATGGTGTGTGTTGGAAGAAGCCAAGTCGTTACTTATTAGGGACTCACATGTGTGGAAGTTCCTTTGTTTTCCGTTGCAAGATTGTCAGGCAATGAAGAGATAATGATGCAGTAAAATTGTGTATGTGTGTGTGTGTGTGTGTGTGTGTGTGTGTGTGTGTGTGTGTGTGTGTGTGTGTGTGTGTTGATGCTATTCACCTCAGTTTTAATACTGAGAATACTGGAACACTAAGATGATAAAAGATGATAAAAATGATAAATATAATGATAAGATGATAAAAACGATGAATATAATCTTGTTTCCTACACGATCCATCATCAAGTTCCCAACCACAGTCAGCAGTACATTTCTCTTACCTGTAATCTACCACCATCTCCTTCTTCCTAACCACTTCCCTCGAGAAACTCATTATAAACCCCGACATGGACGTAGGGCTGAGGGGGTTGATGAAGACTGAATGTACGAGTAAAATGGAAAGTATGTAGAAGAGAAGGAAAAAGGAGGGTGTGATAATGAATGATAGGTAGAATGAGCAGAAGGAAGAGAGACTGAATGTATAATGGTTGGTGCACTGAAGAGGGATGGCGATAAAAGATTGAAGGTAGATGAATCGATAAGAAGAAACAATAAGAGCTGACAGACAGGTGAATGTAAAAGGTGAAAGTGAATGATGAAAAATAGATAGTTGATGTGAAGGAACCAGAGATTGAAGTTTGATTGAGAGGTGAGTGAAAAGATAAAGATATAATGTTGATTGGGAGGTAAATTTATGAGAGGAAGAGAAAAGACTGCGACAGAATACAGATGAAAAGAGACAAAGGATGCCGCTTGCATAATGTTAGTTGCATAATGTTGGCTGAATAGGAAAGAGGAAACTGTGTGATTGAAAAAATGAAATATATACTAAATGTATATAGCCTAGCTTGGTAAATGAAAAAGAAATTGCGATAGAGAAGAGAAAAAATATATAGAGGAGACTAGGCTGCAATTGAGAGACTGCATAGAACTTTATGGATAGATAGAGGGGACCGAGGTATACAATGGAGAAGGGACTGCAATAAAAATACAGGCTGTTACACTGAGAATGGTAACTGTATAGACGGGAAGAAAAGAGCGTAATAAGGAAGAATTAAAAACCAAGTGCATAGGTAAATAATAATTCCTGTAGATTACATATCTACTGTTTATCTATCTATCTATCTATCTATATCTATATCTACAGTATATCTATATCTATTTATCTATCTATATAAAATTTAATTATTTATCATGCTAGTGTACAACTGAAAACGACGATGAGAATCATCTGACTGTATTTTACGGTCACAAATTGACCGACGTAATAGGAAACTATTAAATATGTAAAGCCCGTTGTCATGCATTGGTAGCTTTTCCATTCCACCCTTGCCAAGCCACCTCTGCCGTCCTACAATCTCCATTCCACCTCTGTCGGTACACCCCTGCCGTTCCACCCCTGCCATTCATGTCCTACTTCGTTTTACACATTGCACTGCCATGGACGCACTGAGGCAAAAATAAGGCAATTTCCTTCACCCCAGCGAATTCAAGCAGCCAAGGGGTTAATTCTCCATGCACCTCGCCGCAACCACTACACCGCCCTATTAGGAACCCACTGCGTGTACGTTATGGGCCGGAGAGCAGTGCCTGGTGGGGGGGTCGCTCCAACACAAAGGCACAATTAGGCGACTGTGAAATGTGTCCAGGATTTATGGTGTGAATATATTTTTTCCCTGTGTGTGTCTGTGTGTGTGTGTGTGTGTGTGTGTGTGTGTGAGAGAGAGAGAGAGAGAGAGAGAGAGAGAGAGAGAGAGAGGGCTGAACCTTAACAGATGTGGGCCTGAATAGCTTTAATTGGCTCTTACTCGTAGCGTGACTGACGTAACATAAAAACATCAAAGTAGAATAAAAATAAAAATAAGCAGATACAAATACGTGAATTTATTTGAATCGCCTTAATTAGATGTGATGGATTTGAATAGATATTACATGACCTGAATTGAGCATTTGACCTACTTGCTGCTAATTAAAAGACACAGGAAGACAATAGGTAATACTGCTGTTATTTTTCTGACCTCGCTGATGACCGACATTTATGCTAGCTAATGGTTATATAGGTAGGACGCAGGTACAGTCAGAGAAACAATTATCTTCCGAGTTCGTCTGATAGAAACTTGCAAATGACGAAATACAGCAAAAAGCCTATTTCTAGTAGTGTGTGTTTCAGTTGGTTCGATTTTTCCGCTATGTATTAAATAAATTTGGGGAGGATACTTGGGCGGAAAGGTCTGGAGGAGGGGGTAGGTGGGTGTGTGAAGGTGAAAGGGTATGGAGGAGAGGGTAAATGAGGGGAGTGGGCGCACAGATGGTGTGGGTGTCAGTTACTGATTTAGGATAGTGAACACTGAAGATTTATGGTAGCAGATTAATTTGGCCTTATTACATTGCTGTGATTTACTAGTGTCTGAGTATTTCTAAACCTCAAATATAAGAACGCAGCATATTCTACCTTCCATTCCCTTTCTCCCAACTGCTCGCCGTCTCTCTTGTTCATGTCAGAATAATGAAATTGTCAGGTAAATTAGAGACTGGCACCAACATCCTCAAATTCCCCTCCCAGTTCACATATATATTTTGAAGCATTTGCTGTCAGTGGTGTCGACATCATCTTATTAGTGTAGATTACAATAAGAGACACATCCGTCTGCGACTACGATCCTGAGTAAGGAATGTAAGTGTTTGCTTCGCCCGTTCGTTAAAAAAAATATTTATCACACAGCGCTTTCTGTATACTGTATAATTTACATAAGTGGACATACACAATATTAGTGATTCAATAAAGGAAATACGCAGTGTCCCTTATTACACTCTGTACACATTCAATGAAAGTGGCACCTCTTTCAATAGATGATCTGGTCTACTAAACAAATAAACTGTGAGGGGTATTCTAATGAGTTGTCGTGTCTCTGATTTGCTCGACACTAATCTCGCTGACATGACCAGCAGGGAAGTGAGGTAGACGGCGGGCATTAGAGGAAAGGGGAGACAGAATATGCTTTATTCCCATACTCTTGTTTTACAGTTAACTTATAAACAGGCAAACCAAATTAATCTGCTACCATCAATCTTCAGTGTGCTAAATCAATATGTGGCACCCATACCACTCGTGCTCCTACAGCCCTCCCCCTTCCGCCCACCCCTCACCCGCACCTCCACAAACAAAGTTACCAGATAAATAATTCCGTGGCAGCTGCTTCAACGTCACAAGTCTCAATCTCTTTGCTTCGAATTCGTAGCCATGTGTTAAACACGGAAATGTCCACGGGTGTACGTGCTCGATCCACGCACTTGTCTACTGTATACTGTCTGTCTATACAGACCGTACAGTCTGACTACTGATTGTTGTCTGACTGTACAGATTGTAGTCTGACTGTATAGATTGTACAGTCTGTCTGTACAGACTGCACAGTATCTGTACAGACTGTACACTGATAACTGTACAGACCATACAGTTTGTCTGTCTGTCTGTCTCCGTCTCTGTCTCTGTCTGTCTGTCTGTCTGTCTGTCTGCCTCTCTCTCTCTCTCTCTCTCTCTCTCTCTCTCATTTGTCCAGTACCGTGGTGTGTAAGGCAAATCACCCACCAGCTCCCCCATTATGGCGGTCAGGGGGGATGGGTCGGTCACTGCAAATTAGTAGGTAGAATTCTTTAGAGAGGAACAATGGCTGAGATTAGGAGGGGAACACTTAGCCAGCCATTTATTTACTTCTCCCTGGTTACCTGATTATTATTTTTTTTGTTTAATATATAAGTGAGAACCTATTTTTTGCGGTACAGGTTTAAATATTTACTATCAGTGTATATTCATTTTCAACTCAAGGACCAACATTGGACAAAATTGCGAGGATGAGACATGATTTTCTCCTGCTTGTGTGTGTGTGTGTGTGTGTGTGTGTGTGTGTGTCATATCCGACTTTCGGCAGATGTTACTTAGTTTCTTCCCTGAAACCCTTGAGTTCTCCCACACACTGACAGATGGCATTACACACCTTCGCATATCATCACTTGGAGATTGATATCAAACAGTTTTTATTATGGGAAAGGATTATTTCATTCGTGACTGGTGTGTTCCAGATTGGAAAGTGGATTACTTTAGAGATGAACTGGTCGAGATTGCAAGGGTGAGGCATTGTTTATTTATTGATATATTTAGTGTTTGTTTATTTCCAGTATTCATAAAAACACGATAGCCGCATTTGCTATGGTAATGATTTATCGTCACTACAGATTAAAAAGAAAAGACCCATTGTTTCAGCCTGTTTACTTGATTTTTTTCTTTTTTCGCTTATTCACAAGAAAGTAGAATTAAATTTTGCGGCATTGGTTTAAGCATATATTTTCCAGTTCTCTGTATCCTTTTAAGAGAAACACCGCACAAAATTATTGGGGAAACTCGTTACTTTCTCCTGTCAATTTATTCGTTTGTTTCTCTCACTTGGTTAATAACTCCTGTTCCCTCCCTCCTTCCTTCCTTCCCTCCCTCCTTCCCTCCCTCCCTCCTGATCCTTGCTTTCTCTTCTGTCAGATTCTTTTTTTTCCCTTCATTATTATCTCCCTCACACTCAACTGCTTTCTCCCTCCCCCCTCTCTCCGACTCCCTCTCCTTGACATTTTTATTATTTACTCTTCACAAGACAAGGGATGAGTCAGTCACTGGAAAATAATAGGAAACAATAGTATTTAATGAGTGACGATGGCTAAGATTACGAAGAGAAGAGACCATATATTTTGGCCGCTTGTTTAATTACCGGTATATGTTTTGAAGAATTATTCGCAAGTAGAGATATTTATATATTTATGAAATGGATAGGTACACTAGTGTAATGACAGGTAAACTGGTCTAAGGGGAGGTTAATTAATATAATGGCAGGTAAACTGGTATAAAGGTAGGTAAGCTGATAAAAGGGTAGGTAGGCTGGGTAAAGACAGGTAAGCTATTAAAGGAGCAAGGAGAGTAGTATAAGGACAGGTAAACTGGTATAAGGGTAGGTAAAAAGATATAAGTGAGGGTAGAATGGCATAAAAACAATTAAAAAAGTGTGAATTGAATTGAGAGGAATATGGCATAAGGTTAAGAAAACAGGTAAAATGTCAGGATACAGGTAAGAGGAAAAAGAAGCAGAAAAATTGGATAGGAGAATATATACCGAGGAGTAACAAGTACAAAGCGGAGCTGAATTAGATTAGACAAGGTAGGACAGAATATGGCAGAAGAGGGCAGGGCAAGGCAAGACATGGCAATGCAAGGCAGGGTAAGGCAGGGCCAGGCAGGGCAGAGGAATGCAGCAGGACGGGGCAGGGCAGAAGAAGGCAGGACGAGAAAGAGCAGAGGAAGGTTGCCGCGGAGAGTAAGGCAGGCTAGAGAAGGAATGGGTAGGGCAGGAGATTGCAGTCATGTGAGAGTAGGACAAGAGTAGGGCAAGACAACAACAGGGCAGGGCAGGGCAGGGCAGGGCAGGACAAGAGCAGGGTAGTGCAGGGCAGGGCATGTGTGTGGGGTCATGATGGAGGAAGCACCCTGCTGAGATGTGCCCTGGGTAATTATAGGGGGTGACTCCACAACAGGCCCACACTACCTCCTTACCTCCCTGTCTCCTTCCTTAATGTTTCCTCTGTCTCTCCCTCTTCCTCCTTCCCTCCATCCACACCACCTCCTTACATCGTTACCTCCTTACTCAATGTTTCCTCCATCTCTTCCTCTTCCTCCCTTCCTCCTTCCTTCACTTTGTCTCCTTGTCACCCCACCTCTTACCTGTTTCCTTCCTCTTTCCATCTCTTCATTTTCCTCCTTCTCCTTCTCTCCCTTCATAGTATCAGACCCCCTTCTATCCTCTCTCATGCTCCTTTTTCCTCTCTCTGCTCCTCTCTCTTTCCTCATCTTCCCCTTGCTTCTTTCCCATCTTACACCCCCTCTTACTTTCCTTCCCTCCTTGCCTCATTTCCTCTTATGTTTGTTTTTTCTCCTTATATCCCTTCTTTTCCTTACCTTTCAGCTTCCCTCCTTTCTCCCTAATGCTCTCTCTCTCTCTCTCTCTCTCTCTCTCTCTCTCCATCATGTTACGTCAATTTTTCTCGTTTCGTTTTTATTAATACTTCCTTATCTTCCACTAGCAATCATGTTCTCTCTTGCTGTCTTGTTCTCTCTCTCTCTTTGGTTTCTCCTCTGCTTTCCCTCTTTTTTTTTTTTTTTTTTTTCTTTCCTCAGTAGTTTTGATCTTTTAACTTCTCTCATTCTCTCTTCCCGCTTCTCCATCCCTTCATACTCTATCTCCCTCTCCACATTTCCTCCTCCCTCACCCATTTTGAACACTACCCCTCCCCCCTTAGGACGTCCCCCCACCCCTCCCGTCTGGCAGTATATCTGGGCAAAAGACAGTCAAGCGGTGCCCTGCTATTGTTTTGTGGGAGGGGGAGGCTGCGGTTTGGGAGAGGGGGAGGGAGCATGGAGTATGGGAGAAGTAAAGAGAGGAGGAGGAGGAGGAGGAGGAGGAGGAAGAGGAGGAGTTGTCGTTGTTGTTGTTTTTGTTGTTTCTGTGGCCTTAGACTGATCTTAAACGTGAACCCGGTATACTGCATGCATCAGTTGCCCTTTTGCTTTCCACCATCCTCCTTTTGGGTGATAGGAGGGGTTATGGGATGTGGTACTGGAGGGGAGGGGAGCTGCGGTTGGTTGAACGGGAGGGGGAAGGGGGTGCTGCGGTTGAGGGTAGGAGGAAGGGAGAGAAGGAGGGAGAGAGAGAGGGAGGGCGACCGTGATTTACTATTCAAATTGACCCCCAGGACCTCACTGTTTAACCCCTTCGATTTCATTTTTCTCTCCAGATTAATTTATGCAGTTTAGGAGACTTCGAAACTGGGAGATTAAACCTAGCTTGGGTGAAAAGGCCTTCCCTAAGATGAATACCATGTGCGGAGGAAGGAAGATGAAGCCGATAAAACACGTATCCCTATTCATGAGTTTAAAAAGTCGACTCATTCACCTTTCAGCAACAACCCCTTATACATTAGAGTTATCACCCCCCCCCATATATATATATATATATATATATATATATATATATATATATATATATATATATATATATATATATATATATATATATATATATATATACTTACATACGGTAAATAAATGAATAATGTAGCATTTGTGTTGAAAATACTAGTCACAAAATTGGTATATATATATATATATATATATATATATATATATATATATATATATATACTTACATACGGTAAATAAATGAATAATGTAGCATTTGTGTTGAAAATACTAGTCACAAAATTGGTGTTAACCGATCGTATGCTTAAAATTTACATCGTAAATTTGTGAATGCAAGCCCTTAACTTATTTTGGACATTTATGGAAAGCCTATGATTTTAATTTTGAGATGATCAGCCTGTATCCCACATTACAAAATAGTTAACAACGATACAGAGAAGCCTTACCCACTGAATCAACGTCAGGTAGTTCAGAAAATCATCGGCAACTACTCTGACACATGCTCACAATATAATTTTTAAACATACGATCGTAAACGTTCGACAAATTTACCTTTGACAGAGATGACGATGTGTAGGGGTTGGAGAGGGACGCCATCACGCGGTGGCAACGTTATAAAACAAGCGGTACATCTGGCCGATTATACAAACCTTCCTCAATTCCCTCTTTATCCCACGAAAGGAGAATGATGGACTGAAGGAGAAGGGTAAATTTAGTCCAACGGTTTCACGTCTATATGATCCTGGGGCCACAACAGCAACAGCAGCAACAAGGGCAACAGTAACATGACGTGCTGTGAACAATGTACCCACGATGCACGAGAAACACTAATTATAAATCACACCAGGACCAGGATAAAAAAAAAAAAAAAAAAAATCGATTCTATTTCTTAACTGAGATTTGTTTATCAAGAAGACTAAGAGATGTGGGAAGATTCTGCACTCTTCTTTCTCTTGTTATTCTTACAAAGTTAAACTGCGATAGGAATATGATCGTAAGTTTGCATATTAATCCGCCAGCACTGATCCAGATATTCACCGCACAAGCAAACACACTACTGACAGCCGGAAGCCCGCAGACTCCGCACTCCGGAGTCTGGATAGTGCCGGTAGTCGAAACTCAGGGGCATGTGAACCAGCTCGAAACTGATGTTCGAGCGTCTCTCTCTCTCTCTCTCTCTCTCTCTCTCTCTCTGGGGGCGCGGTAACACAGTGGTAGCGCGCTGAGCTTGTGATCGGGAGGTCGCAAGTTCGAGCCTCGCCCGGGCTACCGTTGCCGGGAGGGGTAGCTCCCTCCTGTAACCCCAGCGGGGCTATATGGCCTTAGTTGCCTAGCTCGGGGAATTCATTTCTCCATTCTCTCTCTCTCTCTTTCTCTCTCTCTCTCTGACACTTGTTTAGCTATTGAGATAGAAAGGAAGTGTTAGAACTCGAGGACATGTTTCAGCGATGGAAAATCTATAAAGGATTCATGTCTCGACGGAAACATAAACAAATTTGGTGTTTCAGACGCTAATCAATTAACCAATCTTGTTCTGTTGGAAAGATGCGGTGATCATTATACCCCCAGTAAGATGGTTCGAAGCCTCACCAGGTTCGGATACTCATATAGCCTAACAAAGCACAAATACCCAATAAACCTCACGACGTCTAATCTCCTTTATTCTGGTACTCAAATAGACGATAATTATGATGCTGTTTAGGAAAATTGCCAAGTAGTAAAAATATTGACGAAGGTTGTATCTTACGCCTCCAAAAAGACTCTCCAAAACTGTCCAAAGCTGAGAAAAATTGTTTGGTGATGGCAAGAGTAAACAAAAGACATTGTCGTAGTGGAGTGGTACCGGTAAGTAAATGATAAATGAGAGAGAGAGAGAGAGAGAGAGAGAGAGAGAGAGAGAGAGAGAGAGAGAGAGAGAGAGAGAGAATTTTCATCAGATGTCTGTAAAGGCACGGAACTATTTTTAATCTGGACGCTTACAAGAGCAATTCCAGAGCTATAAAATGGAGGGTCGTGTTCGCGTTAACTGGCCCCATTCATCAGTGTGTCATATTGAGGATAATTAGCCATACATTACAGAATCTCACCCAGCGTTATCAAGCATTCCAGTCATACACTTACAGCACTGAAGTAAAAACCCTTTCCACGTTCCCATCGGTGATAAAACCCTTTCTAAACAACTTAATAAAAGTTGAGAGGCTGGACATGGTAACACCTATATACCTTAACGTGGCCTAAAATTGCTCTCTCTCTATCTTGAATGCAGAGTTGTGAAAGTAGAGTAACATTAAAATATGATGCTAGTAACTAAGTATTATGGTAAGGATGTAGAGCCGTGGCATTACATTATTCCTCCACTGTCCCATATGAAAAAAGCTGCATAGGACTAAAATCTTGGCCAGGTAAAGGTAAAAGGAGTGTAGTACTTCATAGACGCACAGATTATGCATTTAGTGTTTCCATTTAATGCTCTGGGCTCCCGTAACTGAGCCCTGTGTAGGATACGGGGCAAAATTTAAAGAAACAGAACCTTTGTTGAGTTCTGCACCAGGCGAGTACGTGGCTGTGTGCGTATTAGCCCCATCTTTAGCAGGTTATCCCCTCCACGTGATGCACAAGATTTCCATTTAGATAGCCATTATGTGCAGGATAATTTCACAAGCATATATATCAAGGACCTTCTTCCCTCCCTCCCCCAATATAACCTCGATCTCCTCCACCTCCCCTTATAATCAACTTTCCCCCTGAATAATCGATCCCTTTGCTAGGCAGATAATTATAACCTCCACCTTATACGCCCCGACCACCAATTATCACTCGATTATTCAATATCTGCTTTTAAGAAGGGTAAGAGGAAGAGGAGGAGGAAGAGGAGGAGGAGGAGGAAGGAATGAGGAGGAGAGGTAATAAAAATGGAAGGGATTTATTAAGGGTGAAATTGTTACTTGTATTTTTTCTCTTTATTTCTTTATAAGTGGCACGGGTGGATGAGGTAGGTATTGTTTAGTGTGTGTGTGTGTGTGTGTGTGTGTGTGTGTGTGTGTGTGTGTGTGTGTGTGTGTGTGTGTGTGTGTGTGTGTGTGTGTGTGTGTGTGTGTCCATATAAGTCTATGTGTACATATGTGTTGCATGTTTTTGTGAAGTCTGCATGTGTGTGTGTGTGTGTGTGAGAGAGAGAGAGAGAGAGAGAGAGAGAGAGAGAGAGAGAGAGAGAGAGAGAGAGAGAGAGAGAATGGTAACTGGAGCTTATGTGTCTGTGTGTGTTGGCTGCAATGAAACAAAAGAAAGGAGGGGAGGAGGTTGGGAGGGGGTGAAGATCGGGGGGAAGTAGGGAGAGAATGGGGGGTGCTGTTTGCTAATGGGTGTGCTGTAATTGTGGAGTTGCAAGGAGGCAGAACGATTGCTCCCTGGCTGTGCTGCTTGGTGTTCTGCTCTCTGGTGTTGTGTGACTTCACCTGTTCTGTTTTTTCATGTGTTTTTGCACTGCTCTTATTTATTTTGTTTCATCTTTTTTTGCATCTATTCTTATTTTCTCCTCTTCGCTCATTCTTCGCTCATTCTTCTCTCTCTCTCTCTCTCTCTCTCTCTCTCTCCTTGTCCAACACGCGCAAATAAAATGTGAGCGAGTGTTGACTGAGTGGTTACTGATGTTGATGTGTTGGGGGAGGTAGGGGAATGTGGGGAGGGGGGTTAAATGAGGGGTTAGGTGGGAGGAAGGAAAATTAGGTGAGAAAATAGGGAGTGGGGAAAAGCAGGTGGAGAAGTGCGTAGGGAAGTGTGGGAAATTAAAGAAGTGAGGGTGTCGTGGCATAGTGTGGGGGGAAATCATTGGGATGGAGTCACTGGGAGATGGGCTAGTTGGGGAGGGGAAGATGAGGGGATGTATGGCAGGGTACCGAAATAGGGAAATGGGTGGAGTTAACGTAGATGGATGGTATGTGGGAATGAAGTGGAAGGGTGAAGTGTGGAGTGAAGGAAGTGTGTTAAATATGGGTTGTCAAAGAGAGTAAGGAAAGTAAGATGAGGAAATGTGTAGTTAGTTGAGGGGGGTGAGGGGAATTAGAGGAAAAATGTGAAAAATACAGTGGAAGTGGGAAGTGTGGAGTGAGGGAAGTGAAGAAGAAGAGGAAATGAGATAAGGAGTGTGGTGGTTGATAAAGCTGACGGAAAGTGTGGGAATTGGCGTAGCTGTGGGTAGGGGGAAGGGGTGTGATGAGGGGAATAGGAAGAATTGGGAAGTGAAGGAAGTATGGTGAGGGAATGCGTAGATGTAGGGAAAGTACGGAACCAAGTAGGGAAGTAGGGGAATGGGGATGGGGAAATAAAAGTAGTAGAGTGAGCTGGAGAGAATGAGGGGAAATGTGGGGAATACTCGTGTGGTGGGATGGCGGACATGGGAGGAGAGTCTTGTGGGATGGGGTAATGGGTGATAGGAAATGGAGGTTGGTTTTGAGAGAGAGAGAGAGAGAGAGAGAGAGAGAGAGAGAGAGAGAGAGAGAGAGAGAGGAGATAGCAGATACAAAGTGAAGCGATGAAAGAAGCGGGAAGAGGGAGCGACAACCAAGTGACTGAGACAGGTAGAGCAGGAGCGGCCCTATCTGAACGATGACATCTTGTTTTCATTTATTTTTGCTAGCTCCAGTGTCGAAGCTGTTAACAAAGTCTATATACAACCTCTACATTCCCCCCTTCCAACAAAAAAAAAAAAATCTCATAAGCGTAATATATGCTCTGGTGATAGTAAAAAAAACAAAAGAAAACGTTACCATGTTGAAGGGAGTAAAAGAGAGGAAAGGTGCATATACTGCCAGAGTGAATAAATCAGATGTTGGCGTTTGTTGCGGACAGATCTTCCTGTGGGATGGCTCCAAAAAATTCCGAAAGCTTGAATGGTGACGGAATGGATGCCTCTCACTACACCCTCAGGAGCCAAAGGTCTGGAAAATGGTGATGATGATAATAATAATAATAAAAATGACGGTGATAATGATAATGATGATGATGATAATAATGATGATGATAGAATGGATATGAGTCTTTTTTTTCACTAGGAACTACACTGCTTTCCTCTCTTCCTGATTCGATACCTGAATGATGTCTACTCACCCCATTTATCGCAGTACGAAATCTAGTCAAGATAATTACGATGATGATAATGAAGAGGATAGCGACGATGATGATGATGATGATGAAGAGGATAGCGACGATGATGATGATGATGATGATGATTACATTGAATGATGAGGAAAAGATGGAATGAACGCAAGAGGAAACTAAAGGTGCACGTGCAAAAGAAGGCTGGAGTAGGGGAACATGAAGAGGAGACTGGAGGTGCACGTGTAAGAGGAGACTGGAGGTGCACGTGTAAGAGGAGACTGGAGGTGCACGTGTAAGAGGAGACTGGAGGTGCACGTGTAAGAGGAGACTGGAGGTGCACGTGTAAGAGGAGACTGGAGGTGCACGTGTAAGAGGAGACTGGAGGTGCACGTGTAAGAGGAGACTGGAGGTGCACGTGTAGGAGGAGACTGGAGGTGCACGTGTAAGAGGAGACTGAAGGAACACGTGCAAGAGGAGACTGAAAATGCACGTGTAAGGGGAGACAAAAAGGGGCGCAAACGAAGAAGCGGAAGGGGGTCGCCAGTCAGCAGAGAGGAGAAAGGGGCGCGTGGATGAGGAGGCTGGAGGAGGCAGCATGAAGAGGAAGGTAGACGGGGATGGGGGTGGGGGGTGCACGTGTGAGGAAGCGCGTGCAGAGGGCGCGTGAGTAAACAGTTCGTGGTGAGCAGCTAAAGCCCACCAGCCTAGCGGAACGCACCATTGTTCCCAGGCCTGTGTGTACGATAAACAAACTGGCAGGTGTTCATGTGTGTGTGTGTGTGTGTGTGTGTGTGTGTGTGTGTGTGTGTGTGTGTGTGTGGTCAGCCAGCCAGCCAGTCAGTCTATTAGGCCGCTTGTCTGCCTGTGGTTCAGACCAGTCACTTGATCTGTCACGGCCATCACGAAGAGCACGTCGGAAGCAGTGACTGAGAGGAAGGACAGACGGAAAACGGACGGAAGGAAAGGAAGTAGGACGGAAAAAGGACGGCCGGAAAAAAGGAAGGTTGGGTGAATAACGGCAGTACGAACGGAAATAAGGAAGGACGAACGGAGACACGGACAGAATAATAAGAGGATATACCGAGAAAGGCATCAAGTGAGGTAAATAAATGAGGTAGCAACACGTATATGTATGTTAGATGACTCTTTCCTAGTTATATTTTGCTTTACTATAGGACGCATCTATCGTCATTTCCTGATAACCATTTTACTCATATCTCGCTTTATTTCCTGACCGTATACTGCATGACTCGAGTTGTATTTATTGTCTTTATTTCGCATTCTATGATTTTTACATTCTTCCTATTCTCTTTATTTCACATATGATTTTTATTTAGATTTATCTTCTCATATTCGTTCTCAGTATGGGAGTTGTGTACATTGCTGTGTCTCATCTCTCTCTCCCTCTCTCTCTCTCTCTCTCTCTCTCTCTCTCTTTCTATTCCATTTTCCTTAGCCTCTGCTCTTACAAATATTACAAAACTCTCACTTCATCAAAACACAGAGGAAAACAAAGCCATGGAAGAATTACACGTGGATACCAAGCAAATGTTTTCTTAGTGCTCAACTAAGACATACTGAACACCATTACACGCATCAGTTGCACGTGGGGATCAAATTTTCTTATCTGTCTGTCTATCTATCTACCTATCTATCCACCTATCTATCTATTTATCTACCTATCTGTCTATCTACCTGTCTATCCATCTATCTATCTTTCTATTGCCAGACTCTTTAATTCCGTAAGGGATGGCCACAAACAAATTACCTCCACATCACCCGGTCCTTTGCTATTTGGCTGCTTTCCCTCCAACTTTAAAATCATGGGACGTTACTACTGACAGGCTGTTAGTTCACTGATAATTTAAGTTTGCAATAATTCCTACACTAAATAGCGTCTTTAATATCCTTCTTTCCACCTTCAGACGATTTTATTCATCTTCAGAGACACCTTTCGAGCTGGGGGTTTCAGATAAAGCTTTCTTCAATTCCATTTCCAAAAGCAGTTCCGAAATTGAAAAAAATATATATATATCGTCTGTAGATAGGATGGATAAGTTAGATTAATGTGTCGTCGTACTGAAGGGGGTTAAAGATAAAGTAGAATGCAAGAGTTTACGGGAGTTTACCTGTATTCTTGAGCATACCTGTACACAGTTGGTTTACTCATGGATAATCTCCCTTTATCATGTAATTTTATCATTGTTATTAATGTGTGTGTTAGTTCTCTCTCTCTCTCTCTCTCTCTCTCTCTCTTTTTCTCCCTCTGTGTGTGTGTGTGTGTGTGTGTGTGTGTGTGTGTGTGTGTGTGTGTGTGTGTGTCTGTGTGTGTGTGTGTGTGTGTGTGTGTGTGTGTGTGTGTGTGTGTGTGTGTGTTTAAATTCAGAATAGTAGTGATAATACAGATTTTTTTCTTATCTTTCCTGTTCTTTTTACTTTTTTCTTTCTCCTTTTCTAAGAGGTGGTCATGAGGCTTAGGACTCGAAGAATTAACTGGTACTTTCAGTCCCTCATGTTTACTCTTTCCTTACTCAAGAACAACCTCCCTCTGCCGTAGAAAGTTGTCAAGTAATCATCATCATCATCTTTATCATCGTCATTATCATCATCAACAATCATCGTTCCCACCAGTGCAGGGAGAATTATCATCATCATCATCATCATCTGTAATACAAGGGGAAGAGAGGACCCAGAAACAGTCACAGCGAGGTAGAAGAGCCACACTTCCATTCATTTATCTCTTATTCTTTCAAAATTCTCGTCTCCTCCTCACAGGCCACACAAAATGGCACTTAATAATGCCAGTAAGACAGAGCCGTTCCGTCCATTGCCAAGTAAAAAAAAGGAAAAAAAAAGCTGAAAACTTAAATTTGCCTCAGTTCTTATCAATTTGTAATGTTTTTTGCTGCGTCATTACATAATATATAAGTATATTCTGTTTACTTTTAACTGGGCCCAAAACTGCCATCTCTCCCTCTTAATGATAGGTAAAACAAGAGATGAACACTGGAATACGATGCTAGCCACAAAGAAGTGCAGTGGAAAAGATGTATTACAATAGACGTAAATATATTCAGTTCACTTTATCTTGACGTAAAGCTGCAATCTCTGTCTGATACTAGTTATACAAAGACGAATACTAGAATACGATGCTAGTCACAAAGAAGTGCCATGGAGACGGTGTATAAATGCCGGTGAGCTGGATGTATTAGGCAGCAAAAGAACGAAAATCTCAGCCAATTTAAAGTGAATGAACTATAGAAATACACAAACGCATCAGGGGCTCTATAAACGATAACAACACTGGCACGCTCTATATATTTCCACTTTTCACTTTTCCACTTGGCTAGCACAATGACCATCTCTGTTTGGCTCTTTCTCCGGCTGGTGTGGTGGGGATGGGGGTGTGGAGGGGAGGAGAAAGGGAAGGGGAGGTGAGGAAGGGCGAGATAGAAATACAGTACGTGAAGCATAGAAGGAGTAAGACTTGGAGCAAAGGGAAGTGAAGGGGGGAACTGAGGAAGGTGAGAATGGAAGGAAAAGAAGTGCGAATAGACTGAAAAGAGAGAGAGAGAGAGAGAGAGAGAGAGAGAGAGAGAGAGAGAGAGAGAGAGAGAGATGGATGGATATGGGGAGAAAAGGAGGTGAGGGTGGGAGCAGAAAATGATGTGGATGAGGGGACTTTATGGAAGAAACAAAGTGATGAGAATGAAATAATGAGGGAGGGAGATAAAGAGAATGGTTAGAGTGGGAGTAGGAAGTGAGGGAGGGAAGAGGGACAGGAGGGAGGTGAGGGGAAGAAAGAGGAAGAGGTGAAGGTGAATGAGACGAAGAGATGAGACATAAGGGGGAAGGTAACAGTGCATGTTGAGGAAGGTAATAATGAGACGGATACAGGAAGGTGAGGAAGGTAGGAAGTGAAGGTGGGGCATGGAAGGAGGTAAGGAAGGAAGAAGGAAGTTGAAGGAGGTGAGAAGGGGAGAAAGTTGAGTGTAGAGGAAGTGGGAGTGGGAGGGCGGAAACAAAGCAGTGAGAAAGTAGGAAAGAAAGAACGTAGGAAAGGACATGAAGCAAAAAAATTTAAGATGCAGAAAAGGAAATAAAAACTGAGAAGAAACGAGCTTTACGCGTGACTCACAACAAAAAGAGGACGGAAACAGAGCACAGATGAAAAGAATAACACACAATAGGGTCAATTCACGTCCCCCTCCCACACGCTCACTCATCCACCCAGCTGGTACCAAGGAAGAAAATAGTCACCCCTTCAGGTCGGGTACATCATTTACATTTTATTTTTGCTGTGATAGATGGGGGCGCCAACCATCCATGCACTTGATGTATTGCTGCCTGTATGACCAAATGGCGCCTTGTGGTTTAGTGGGACAGGAGTTTCATTCGATGGGGCCAACAGGAGTTTACAGGCCAGAGGTGGTTGGGGTTTATTATTTAGTGCCACTCAGGGTAGATCGAGGCTGGTTACTCTCGCCGTAGGTATTAGGACTGGCCCGTACGCTTCTGATAGGGCAAAAAGAATGGGATGATAGATAGATAGAAAGATAGACAGATAGATAGATAAAAAAGATAGATAGCTAAGTAGGCAGACAGACAAATAGATAGATAGATACTAAAGGGATAGAAAGAATACCGCAGCTACCTTCAGACGATTTTGAGGCACCATCTGTAGTGATGGAATTTGGGGCAGTCAGTATTAACCCCTTGACAAGCTAATATCTCTCTCTAAGATGAATAAAATCGTCTTAAGGTACCAAAAATAATGCAGAAAATACACCATAGGATTTAGTGTTATGTTCTAAGTATGCCTCGGAGATTTCGTAACACCTCTTCCTCGACTATTTATTTTGCCCATACCCCCTCATATCCTCTTGAATGTTATTAATGAAAACTAAATTCACGTTCGAACGATATAAACCGCGCATAAGAGAATGATAGTGTGTAGTATGAAAAATAAATTGCTATGGAACAAACATTACGAAGCCTCCTATTTCACTTAGAATACGGGTATACGAGGGATAATGTGTCGTATTTTACTTGTTTTAGCCTTGAAGAAAACACCAATTCTTTCACTACGAGACTTTATGTTGATTTATTCTCGTTACGTCCAGCTGATTGTAGTCATCCATGGAAAAGTCTTTCGCTATGAGAGACTAAACAAAGGTTGTATTTAACCCCTAGTGTTCCAAAAGCTTCTCCTACGTCTAACTATATGGTCAGGAGATGGAAAAAAACAAAACAAAACAAAACAAGACGTCCTCGAGCTGAAAGTTTAACTGGCCATATACTTCTATAACCATTTTTGAGTCTTTTTATTTCCCCCGACTCTGGACATAAGCTTACAGCCCATTTACTAAGGCCCACCAGTCCTACTAATACGTACCACACACTTTCACGTGTCAACACTTCGGCGCTAACATCCACTGTCCATATTTTGCTAACGATGCAATACTTCATCAATATTCTGTCAGTTATGAAAATATTTATTGATCATATTCTACACATACTATGCGTTACTCAACGATTCCTACCATCTATCCATCATATAAGCCTTTTCTTTTTTTTTAACATGAGGGTTTTTCTCCACGATGAAAAAAGCCGTCAGGAGATTGCAGGATTAAGTTTTATGACCTGGAGATTAAAAGGTTCAGCAGCGATATGGGGCTTAGCTCAGCAGTGACAGGGGGATTATTCGACTGCAGAGAGGATTTTGTCAGTTCTGAGATGGCTAGATTTGTTTCTTGAGTATAGCTGATTTTTTCTTTAATCATTTAGACATTCTCTCTCTCTCTCTCTCTCTCTCTCTCTCTCTCTCTCTCTCTCTCTCTCTCTCTCTCTCTCTCTCTCTCTCTCTCTCTCTCTCTCTCTCTCTCTCTCTCTCATGTTAACCTCTAATTTTGTACTTTCTTAGCGTACTCTCTCAGCTAAAGCCCACATGAAATCAGTTTCTCACACCATCATCCCTAATTCTTCTCAGTCATCCGTCTTTGTCTAACCCTTTCCTACATATGCCTCTCTCTCTCTCTCTCTCTCTCTCTCTCTCTCTCTTTCTTCTCATCACACACACCTCAGTACCACCTCACTCCACTAGCACCACATCATCACCATATCAGCACCATCATTACTTCTCATCACACCAGTTACCCTCAAAGCCTCAAGAGCGTCATCTTTATTTCACTTTATTTCCATGCTATTTCATTCAGTTTTCGAGAGACTTTACTAACTGAAGCGATTAAATATAGAATCTTTATTTGGACCGAATAAATAGCACTGTTTTCTCTTCTAAGTTAAATAATATAATGAGACGTTAAGTGGAAATAAATGAAAATGACGCTCTCTGGCTGAAGGGATTACCAACCTCAGTTTCCATATATCATCACTCTTAGGTCATCATCACACAAGCTTGTCACCACTTCACCGTAGCAACCTCTTCACACATCATTGCCACCATCGTCCACAACGGTTGCACTAACTTAACCTCAGTTCATTAGCAAAATTTCATCACACACACACACACACACACACACACACACACACACACACACACACACACACAACTTCACTATCCCCCACCCAGTCACATCATCTTACCCCTCAGTCATGCCCTCCCCACGTCACCATTTTACGAACACCATAACTACTCACTCACTATAATCCTAACCCACATCCCCCCCAAGACACCCTCAGCATCAACCCCATCTTTTTCACGCCATCATCACATTATCTAACCAAACAGTTTATACAGTTACCATTCTTATCATCACACACCATTCCACCAATACATTCTCACCACACACACTCACCACCTTCGTCCCCATCGCCACAATCTTATCATGCATCACCCACACCCACCTCAGCATCACCTCATCCTACCCCCACCATCATCACATTATCTCACATAAATGCACACACTGACCACTCTCATCATCACACTCCACTCCACAAATACATTCTCACCACATCACCCTCGTCCCCATCGTCACAGTCTCACCACACACCACCTACACCCATCTCAGCATCACCTCATTGTACCCTCATCACCATTGCATTAACCCATTAAACAGTTTACACGCTCGCCACTCTCATCATCACACCACTCCACAAACACATTCTCACCACATTAACCTCGTCCCCATCGTCACATCATCATCACACACTCACCAACCTCATCCCCATCGTCGCAATCTAACCACACACCGTCCACACCCACCTCAGCATCGCTTCATCCTACCACCACTCCATCACATCATCCCACCCTTTAATCTCACCTCCCCACCCTGCCTCACCACTCTCGAGGAGGCTGCCTGGGGGAAAAGGTTCAATAATTTTTCGTCGAAAAGAATGACTGAGTAATGTCTTATTCTGGCGCTGTCCTTGCCTACAGAGAAGCAGGTAGGTAGCCAGTTTGTGGATACTGAGACTGATATTAAGTAGGTGGCAGTTATTTTACACCATCTTCATCATCCTCGTCGTCATCATCATCATCATCTCAACCTTATTCCTCGATTATACATGAGATGGGAAGAGTCTTGAAGCAGAAACACGAGAGCATAAAAATAAGAAAAATGCCAACAGAAAGCCCAGTGAAAGAAGGCATACATTCATTCATTCATTCATCATTAAGTTTTTGTACAACTTCTCGCCTCGAATGGACAAGGTTAACGCTTCACACAAACAATACGCTCTACCTATAATGCTTGTGCTTCATTATGTTTGTAGTTTAGGACCATTACGTTGGCTGCCAAGTTGTTAAAAATAGGCAATCCTTGTCATGCAGCAAAGACGATAGACGAAAGACAGGAAAACAACCCCTTATGAGGATAATAAAAACGTGAGCAGTCTTGCATCCTTCAGCTTCATCTAGGGAGCCCTCGACAACCTACAGCGAGCCTTTGGTATACAATTTTCCTGTTGTTTTTCAAAGGGCTGCCAAATTATTATCATATATCATTATGTGCACTACTCGCCTTGATTTAGATTTCAATATTGTTCATACACATTGCTAATATTATCCACTGATATCGAACAACTTATCATATTTTACTGATGCTGTATGTAGTCCATGGATTTAGCTAGGCCGTACTGATTAACGTACGCCTGTCCTACGCATTTATGGTTTGAGAATTTAACTGTCATCTGAATTGTATATCACTTTTTGTTAAAGAGTAAAATATCAGATAAGTCATAATTATGTACTTTTTTGTCCATATCTCAGCGCACATACTGTAAGTAGGTATAATGCAGGAACAGTAAATCCATCACATAAGACTCATTAACAAAAAGACATATCGAAACTTATTAATTAATACAAATGCATTTGTAATGAAAATAACCTCATGTATCAGTACGCAGCATGCACTGTAGGTGAAGACGCAGAAAATGCCCATGAGAAAGAAAGCAGAACACGGTGATAAATGGAGAACACCAACATAACTTACTCTAGATGGAAAATAATACGAAACAAAAAAAGTATCATGCACAAAGTAAAAGTAACGAATTTTTAAATGAAAAAAGTCAAATACAAAAAAATACAGAACAGAAAGTGTCATACACGGAATATGAAACAAAAAAAGAAATGTACAGTATACGTATATATTTACAGGGGTTAAGTAATAGGTTTAATATCTGCAGTAATACTTTGTTGCTAAATGTATGCGAGTGGAGTGCCTAATCAGCATGCGTTTATATGAAGAAAATATTTGGTTGAGGGTAAATCATTTGGGTAAAAAGTATAACTGGTAAGCCACTGCTGAAGTCTACACACTCCATCCTTACATTCTTTGTAATATTTATTTACACATACGATTAACAGGTAAAACACTTTATTTGTCACTTGGATACTTAAGGACATCTTTACCTTTCATTACTCTTCGGAAATATATGGAAAACGGTCTCTGCGTTGTCTTTTTCATAGCCTTTTCAAATGCAACATGGGTATCCCTTGGCACTCATTTTGCCCACGTTCAATTTATCCTTCGAGAAACGTAAACAAACAAACGTGAACATGATGACTGTCAACGCCATCAGCGACGAACTACAGTAGATTGCTGCACACTCACGGGTTAATTCACAAATTTTCCTGTCTTCCGTATATCGTCTTTGGTCATGTAGCCTCGCCCATAAAGTCACTGTTGTCAACCCTAACCCCTCCGTGAGATGCGAACCTCGAGTGTATGACTACGAGTTTGAAACATTCATTGGTTGTTAGAAGAGGTGGACCGATGCTGATGTGTGAGAAGGTGACGGAATACGGGATGTGAAGAGTAGACGCCTGGTGAGGGATGAGAGAGAGGCAGGGTGATATTTATGCATTTAGAAAGTAGAATGCAATGATATATGATCGCAGAAGTAACATATATTGGGAAGAATGTTTTGCTGCATATTATTCGTGAGTTATCATACGATAGCCGGTAAAAAAAATATCAGAGTTGTTCTAGTGGACTGCAGCTGCTGTCCACTGGACGTTGGCGATGTCGCGTGAAATGGCGTCAGGAGAAAAGAAGGGGGCGGTGTTATCATTGCACAGGTGCACCAGTTTGCTGTCATGTTTTGCAAACGCCCCTCAGAATATATATATATATATATATATATATATATATATATATATATATATACTCACCATTCACTGTTACCGGGCTTTTCATCAGTTTATATTCAGTTGTTTCTCGTTGACTGTTGACTGGCAAAGGTGCTTCTGATGTGCGGCCGTTATATATCAGGGCGCGGAAACACTTCCGCGAAACAGTTGATCGCCAAGATGAATGAAGTAGTAAGTGATGCTGCATTAATGTCTGAATCTAAGAACCCTGTGCTTCGTTTCCTCGCGTTGATCACATGTTTCGGGCAAATATGTTAGTGCCCAAATTAAGCCCTGAATACACTTTCCCTCGATTATTGTTCGAGGTAATGTAACATACACGTTGTGAATATGCTACACACATAATCGCCAATAGGTTACGAAAATGTATGTAACAAAAGGACTGATCATTGTTCAAGCAGAGGTTCCAAAATCGTCGAAGCAGACAGGCGGTTCACACGTTCCAGTGGCAGTGTTCTTCATCATGTGCGAGGGGGAGGACCTTGTGTTCTCTATTGCAACGCCGGGGATATTTTATTGACGTAAGGCTACTGTAAACGTCGTCGTCAATAATAATAGATATGTCCACTATTAAGCAGTGGAAATGAAATGGGGAAAAGTGTAACTCAGTTGGTAGTAGGATAAATTACTCTGGTCTCCTACCTGCATAAATGAGAGAGCTACGCAGGGACTTCTTCACGATGGCAGGGTCTGATTTGGCTGAGTTGCTTCGCAAAATCAGACCCAGTATGCGTAAAGTGGACACTGGAATGCGGACACTAATATCTCTTGCGAAAGGGCTGACAGTGTCTCCTTTACTTGGAAACTTGTGATTATTTCCGTGGCGTCTGATATTTTGTTGAGGATATTAAGGCAGTCTCTCTGTGGGATAGTTCAAGAGAAAGACTGGTCAGTGCTAGTACTGATGATATGAAGGTAAGTGCCTGTCTGAATGTTACCGCAATGAAAATCACACATCGGGTACCATGTCTTTATCATGTCCATATAGTCGTGACGGAGGTATAATCCTTGATGCCTATAGAGGAATATAAATATGAGAATGCAGAAAAACATAATTAAATGAAAGGGGAATGTAACTAAACCCAAATATACCAACTAAGTTTTCAGTAAAATAAGGGAGATAAGTACCGTAACGGCGAATTAGTGATACTGGTAACATAGCAGTGAGGGGTGACGTCGGAGGTGAGAGTGTGAGTGAGGGGAATTGGAAGAAAGAAAAATCCTGGCTTGGATGGAGAGAAGTGGGTGGGACAGGCTGGTGTACAGGTGGATGGTTGGGCAATAAACCTTATACAGATGGGCACTGTAAGATGTTGGTTCAGTTCAGAGTTTATTCCAACCAGAACAACAGGAAGACAGAGCATCATTATTCTAATACAGTGGAACTCAAACTATAGGTCGCGAAAGGAACTTCAGTGGGTTGCAGAGACATTGAATAGGCCTGATTCTTTCAGTGTATTTTATCTGCTTCATTGAAGTTATGATTATCAACATTGCACTGTTAGGATATTCAGTATGTAAAGATAGGCTGCATACTGGTTGCTCACAGTACTGTATTTGTGCAAAACGTAGTTACAACTTTCATCTCTAAGTCGGGTATAATCTAACATTTTTTTTTTTTTTTTAGAGTAACGCCCAGTGAGCTTTTCTCCTCCCTACCTCTGCTCCTCACCAACTCATCGTCACCATCATATCACACGCTCAGTACACCCCTCCCCTGCTTTTTCCCTAAGCTCCGATGGCACACGTGACATGACTGGCAGACTCCCAATCATATGCAACCAGTTCACAGAAATATCTAACACTTCTCAAAGTCATCTTGATATTGCTTGAGACTTGGGAGCATTTGATGCCTGATCACCAGTTCCTATGCACTGAAGCGTATTGTATGTCTGATTTTAGAATAGCTGATACTGTGGCATAGATCTGGCTAAAAGTGGTACCTGCCTGCAGTTTCTCAGCGCAGCAAGAAGTATAAATTTACATTAAGGGTTAATAAGTAGCTGGGTATGTAGTGTGTGTGTGTGTGTGTGTGTGTGTGTGTGTGTGTGTGTGTGTGTGTGTGTGTGTGGTTCGGGAAAGAATGGGGGTCAGAAACCTTTACCAGCACTATCTGATGAGTCGTAGGAAAATAAGGGTTGAACACCACAGCTCTGATAATATGACTGTTATCTCACTACACTGGTATAAACGCCTTGACTCCCAGCTGAGGACGGGGAATAAACTCAGAAAATTTGAGTACTTTGTTATATTAGTCTTTAATTATTTGCCATGCTATTTGCTTATTATTATTATTATTATTATTATTATTATTGTTATTATTATTATTATTTTTATTTTATTATTGCTGCGGTTGGTGTTGCTGGTGTTGAGGTTGTTGTTGTTGATGTTGTTGTTGATGATGATGATGTTGGTGTTGCTGTTTGTGTTACTGTCTTTTCAATATTAATATTGGTAATATTGGCTGTTAGTTGAATTTGCTGTAACATTTGCTTTTCATACTCCTTGACCGTACTCTCACCGTCCCATCATGTGCCACCATCCTAAACCTTTCACACACACACACACACACACACACACACACACACACACACACACACACAAAACTACACATGATCTCAGACACTCATGTTCACCATCCTACCCTAACACTAACGATCGTAATTACACCACATGAACAAACACAGGTTCACACACAAAGATAGCACGGTGTGTAGTGGTTTGCACATCCAACTCCAAACAGGAAAAACCAGTGTTCGATTCTCTGACCGGTCTGGCTGGTGGACTCAGTCTGTGTTCCCCATGTCCCTGATAGCCCGGTGTACAAATAGGGACCTGAATGCAAACATACTACGGCAGTTTATATTCTACAGGAAGACTGGGACTTGGCAAAATTGATATGTACGTGTGTGTGTGTGTGTGTGTGTGTGTGTGTCTGTGAGTGTGTGTGTTTTGATCATAATTATCATTAATAACATGTATCTCTCGCCATCACTCATATTTACCCTTTCTCTCACTCTGCTTGTATGTGTGCAGTATGTAAAGTTGGAAACAGAGTATTGCATTATTCTGCCAGTGAGGTAAGGTAAGCAGGTTTGACTAGGATGAAGTTCTCCGTCAGGTTAAGGTTGACGAACAACATTCTATCGATGGTAGGGTGACAGAGGGTTAGGGTGTCAGAGTTACGGCTATCCATCATGAACTCTGAGACTGGGCGTTGGTCAGATGACACAGGAATGGAAGGATAGATTGCCAGTGAAATGAGTAAAGGCATGCATATATATATATATATATATATATATATATATATATATATATATATATATATATATATCTGTGTGTGTGTGTGTGTGATATACAGTAGTAGTCTGTTTAAGCAACATTTATTAAAGGCATTATGCGCTGACCCCGGGTTTTTAAATCATAAAAAGAGATGAAAAAGCAGTCAGCTGTATGCATCTTATACAAAACCATTAGGCCTCTCCATCACATGACACCCATTTTACTCCATTATTACATCAGTAGACAAGTTAATTCAGTTTAAAGGACGATTAATTGAACTGGAAGCTTAGATACAGCCTTCATATACTACCTCACTACTAAAGATCTTACCCAAGTATGAAAGACTCGTCTGAAGATATCAGGAAATATCTGTGGAAAAAGAGTTTATTGACAAAAAGAGGTAAAATTTATTTTTTAAAGATATAATAAGGTCATCAGATACAAAGAGGAAAATAAAAAGGAGTTCAGACAAAAATAGTGGTCGTGAAGGCACATTATTTATACAACCTTGGAAAGTCTCTCTCTCTCTCTCTCTCTCTCTCTCTCTCTCTCTCTCTCTCTCTCTCTCTCACACACACACACACACACACACATCTACCTACCTGTCTCTAGCTATGTATCTTGCTCTGTCTTCGTATCTCTTTATCTATCTCTATTTCTCTCTCTCTCTCTCTCTCTCTCTCTCTCTCTCTCTCTCTCTCTCTCTCTCTCTCTCTCTCATCCTATATCTCACAGGCAGTACATATAAACTCATACACAGTGCTAGCTTAACCATAAACAATGCAAAGGTAACCTGCTTAGCTCTTCATTTGTCCCTGTACGTGTATGTGTATTTACCTGCCTATCTGTGTCCTCCTGCCACCCATCCCTCCTCCCTTTCTCTTTTCCTTATCAGTGTTATCAAAGACCGACATTATCCCCGACCCTATCACGTTTGCATCTTGGCCTTACACTTCTCAGTCTTTCCATCTGTTAACCGAGCTATCTTTCAGTTTGTATACCTATCTAGCTGACTCATTCTGTGTGTCTGTCAGTCTGTCCATCTACCCATCCATGTCTGTCTGCCTGTCTTAATCTATGCATATCTCTACCTATCTACCGTTTTATCTATCTATCTAACCATCCATTCATCTATCCATGCATGTACTCGTCTATCTACCTATCTACCCAAATCCTCCCTCTCTCCTCACCAATAATTTTCAAGACCGTCAGTATATCACCGTCCCTCTCCCTGTCGTATGCTGGCCTCTCTCCTTAAGTTGGTACTCGCCCTCACTCCGTATACGGCACCCACCCAGGCAACTTGTGGGCTAGGGTGGGGGCGTGTGGGTGTGGGGTGTAGGTGGGGATGTGGAGGTGCAGGTGGGAAAGTGTGGGGTGGTGTGGGATGCAGGTGGGGAAGTGTGGAGTGGTGTTCGTGTGAGAGGTAGTCTAGGATTGAGATGGTGTGGGCGTGGAGGGTGTGGGGTTTAGGTGGGGGAGCGGAGTTTGTGTGGGCATGTAGATTTATGAGTGACAGTGGGGTGTGTGCTGGTGGTAAATGTAGAAGAGTGTGGATATGGGTGTGTGTGTGTGTGTGTGTGTGTGTGTGTGTGTGTGTGTGTGTGTGTGTGTGTGTGTGTGTGTGTGTGTGTGTGTGTGTGTGTGTGTGTGTGTGTGTGAGTGAGTGAGTGAGTGAGTGATGGAACACTGACAAACTAGAATGAGATTGAGAGGAGTGGGGCTGTAAATGGCCTACTTAGAGCAGCAGCTGGGTAGATGGGTGCAACGGTGTGAGGAATAAGGTGCAGACTATATGGTCAGAGAGGTGCAGCGGTTAAAAAGGACCATGAGTAAAGGTAGGAAGGTAAAGGGATAAGTAGATAAAGTGTAAGGACGAAAAATAGGGTATGGTGAGGGGAAATATATGTACTGAGATAGTGTGTAAGAAAGATCTGCTTCTCTGGTACATAAATGGTGATGTGAGGACAAAAGAAGAAGTATGTTGATGGGAATAAAGTGTAAGAAAGATATGCTAGTTTGGAGTGTGAGTGAGATAAGGGAAGGTGGCTGGCGGAGTGATAAATGTGTCCTGGAAAGAGTAAGCTCTTGATTTAAAGGTGTGTGTAGGAGAGGTGTGTCGGGTGCATTAGGTGCTAAAAAAAAAGTCAATGGGTGTAAAAAAGAGAAAATTTTGAGTGTCAGAAAAGTGTGTTTAGAGGGTGTAGATAATGAGAGAGAAACATGAAATGTCTGTGGGTATGGAAATGTCGAAAGTGTGAGTGCACGAAAGGTAAGTCTGCAGGATACGAATGTGACATAATCAAACAAAAACTAAGTGCAGAAATGTATAAGTATAGGTGTAATATTTTAAAAAGGCATATGTATACTGCGAGACAGGTGCGAAACAGTTGTGAGATTTAAATAAGACATATGTATGGTGCCAGTGCGAGACAGCGTGGTGTGGGAGGCAGACGGAATTGCGGTGTGGGTGTCGGTGCATTGTAAAGAGGGGAGCGACACTGCGAATGAGAATGCACAAGTATCCATGTGGGAGAAATATGTTGTTAAGTGTGTGTGGGAGGGTATGCAGGGGATCAGGTTGCTGGGTAGGTGTGGGAGGCATGTGCTGGAGGGGTATATTATCGTGGCCAGGTGTGGGAGAGGCATAAGTCGCTGAAGACGTGTGGGAGGATAATGAAGGAAGGGGAGGTTGAATGCCTGGTGTAGGATGGTGATGAGAGGAGTGAATCTGGTAGGCATCTAGACTGGGCAATAGACAATGAACAGGTGCCGTGTTGATATATGAGGGATATTTAGAAATCATAACCTTTCTGTCCATTAGCCTTGTATTGCCCCATCAAGAGCATAGGGGCCATGGGCTTATAATGAATTGATATTTAACCCCCTCATTTTAAAGTCTTCTAAACTGAATAAAATCGCCAGGACTGAGCAGGACTGAGAAACGAAATGGAGTCATCGTGGTGTAGTGGTTAAGGCCGGGGTGACCAGTGACTCTTGCCTGAAGGAAACTATGTAAGCAATAAACCCCAACCATCTGCTGGAATTATTACGGGCCACATTCTGTTGGAGCACCTGAACCAACTAGACTACGAGGCTTCCATTTGTTGACCACATGGTTGGCAGTCAACGTAGCGATTTCTTGCGTACAGAAAGCCATTATGTTTGTCGCTAGGTACCAGTAAGCAGCGGCAGCAACAACAACAATGAGAACAGCAGTAATAATAATAACGATAATTATAATAATTAATGATAATAATAATAATAATAATAATAATAATAATAATAATAATAGTAATAATAATAATAATAATAATAATAATAAAATAATAATAATAATAATAATAAAAATAATAATAATAATAATAATAATAATTATAATTATAATTATAATAAAGTAATGATAACATAACAGTAATAATAATAATAATAATAATAATAATAATATTAATAATAATAATAAGGATAATCTATCTATCTATCTATAGCCCGACGCCCTAATCCGGCAAAGGGTGGCCGCAGACAAAACGCCTCCAAGTCGATCTGTCACCCACCATTTGACTACCCTCTCCCCAACTCACCCCCCCCTCCCTCATACACCCCTCAACTCCACCCCTCCACCCCATCCCCGGCCTACCTCTCCCTCTCCCTCCCTCCACCTCACCTACATACACCCTCTTAGTCAGTCTTTCATTCTCCATTCTCTTCACATGTCCAAATCACCTCAGTGTATTTCTCCTAATCTTCTCAACCACATTCACATCCACCCCACATCGTTCCTTCACTTCTTCATTCGTCAACCTGTCCCTCCACGTCACTCCACATGCTCCTCTCAAGTAACTCATTTCCACTGCTCTCACTCTTGACTTGTTCCCCTATTGCAAGGTCCATGCCTCGCTTCCATACGTCAGGGTAGGGATCACAATACTATCATGCAGTGACTTCTTAACTTCCATACCCACCTCCCTATTTCTCATCACTGCTTTCAGTGTACCAACAACCTTCCTTCCCTGCTGTACCCTTTCACGCACTTCATCCCCCAAAGTTCCATCCTTACTCATCACACTACCCAAGTACTTGAATGCACTCACATTCTCCATATCCTCACCATCCAACCTCACTGCACACTCTGTGACTTCATTCCTCTCAAACACCATAACTATACTTTTGTTTACATTAACTTTCAGATTCCTCCTCCTACACACTGTCCCAAATTCATTCACCAAACCTTGCAACTCCCATTCATCTTCATTCAACAGTACTGTATCATCAGCAAACAACAACACCGGAAGCTTCCAAATCTCACCCTCATTCATTAGAGCCACTCCCACATCCACTGCCCTACCCTGCACCTCCTTTACAACCCCATCCATGTATATATTAAACAGCCATGGAGACATCACACAACCCTGTTTCAGTCCCACACTGAGATCAAAGAACTCACTCAGCTCACCATCCACTCGCACCGTAGCCCTAGCTCCCTCGTACATACTCTTCACAGCACTCAACAATTTCTCCTCCACTCCATATATTCTTAAAACCTTCCACATACCTTGCCTATCTATTCTGTCATAAGCTTTCTCCAAGTCCATGAAGGCAGCATACACTTTCCTTCCCTTCTCTAGATACTTCTCCACTAAACATCTTAGAACAAATATCTGATCAACACACCCTTTTCCCATCCTAAATCCCCCTTGTTCTTCCCCAACTAGCTCCTCTGTCATTTGCCTAACCCTATCAATGAGTATTCTACCATATATTTTACCAGTCACACTAAGAAGGCAAATACCCCTATGGTTACCACATACTTCTCTCTCCCCTTTTCCTTTGTATAAAGGAACAATGTACCTGATTTCCAGTCCTCTGGAACCCTTCCCTCTTCCCAAGCCAATCTACACAACTTCCATATCCACTCCACATCAATCTCACCCCCATACCTAAGCATTTCACCACACACTCCATCAATTCCTGGGGCCTTTCCCAACTTAATCTTCTTCATCACTTCCACTACTTCCGCCCTACTGATCTCTTCCTCCCTCCTCTCATCTCTTCTTCTCCCAGCCATTCCCCAACCACTTATACTCGCACTGCTCTCACTCTCTACATTCAACAAATCCCCAAAGTGCTCCTTCCATCTCCTCAATTTCTGTTTCTTCTCCACCAACAATCTATTATTCCTATCTTTCATTCCCCTACTATTTCCTCTTTCACACTGCCTTACTTTCTTTACCTCCTTCCAAAACAATTTCTTACTCTCCCTCCATTTCACACTCAGATTCCTCCCAAACTCTTCATGCACTTTCTTCTTACTCTCCTTCACCAGTCTCTTAACCTCCTTTCTCCTGCTCACATATACCTCTCTCTTCTCTCTCTCATCTTCTCCCCTACCTCTACTCGCTAACCATTCACTATATGCCTTCTTCTTTTGTTCCACAGCTCGTTTCACCTCATCATTCCACCATGCTGTCCCTTGCACACCCTTGCATCTCCTCCTCACTCCACAAACCGCCTCACACGCTGCGCCTATCTCTTCCGTGAATACCTTACATACATCTTCTACCCCTTCCATCTGCTCTAGCTCATACCTTCCCAGTCGTTCTTCCACTATGCTCTTATACTCTATCATTTTCTCACTATCTTACAATTTCTCCACTCTTCTCACAGGAGCTGCTTCCTCCTGTCTTCCCCTTCGTCTCCTCAACCACTTTCTTTGCAGCTCTACCTTGGCCATCACTAAGTGATGGTCCGAGACTCCATTCCCCCACCCTCTCCACACTCTTGCATCCAACACTTGTCTTCTCATTCGCTCATCCACACACACGTAGTCTATCATTGCCTTTCGTTCAACAAGTTCACCATCCATCCTCCTCATTACTCTCCATGTATACCGGTGGATCATCTTATTTCGGAAGTAGGTGTTGGCTATTGCCAACCCCTTACAAGCACAGATGTCCACCAAAGCACTACCATTCCCATCTACGTCAGCTGGCACACCCCACTGACCAACCACTCCATCCACTCGTACATTCCCAACTTTGCCATTCATGTCTCCAATCAACAGCACTCTCTCGCTCCTCTCAAACTTGTCCATACACGCTTCTACTCTTGCCGAAAACTCATATTTCACTCTTGCCACTCGATCCTCTGTCGGGGCATACACACATACAATCGCCCACGCTTGTATACCTACTTTCATCCTCACCCATACAATCCTTGCACCCACTGTTCCATACTCTCTTATATTCTCCTTCCACTTCTTGCTTATCATCAGACATACTCCCTCTCTTGCCCTCTCATTCTCATTGACTCCCGCACATATACCTAAACCATATTCCCATTCTCTCACCCTTTCACCTTTCCATTTAGTTTCGGTCAATCCACATATATCCACTTTTGCATCCTCAAGCACCTGAACAATCTCTCTCTCTTTCACTTCATCATTCACTCCTCTCACATTCCATGTTCCCACCCTAAGAACGTCCTTTGTCCGTTCCTTAGTCGTCAACGTATGGTCCGTCCGGGTCCGAGGCGCTTTATTCGCTTTTTTAGTTAGTTCTTTTTACGGGGTGGGGCACTAACCCACCACTAACCCTTTTAGTCGCCTTGTACGACAAGCAGGGATACTGGGGGAGTATTCTTGAAACCCCCCTACCCCCAGGGGGTTAATAAGGATAATAATACTGGTAATAATTATAAAATAATAATCATCATCATCATCATCATCATCATCATCATCATCATCATCATAATAAAGTAATGATAACATTTTTTTTTTTTAATAACAGAACGGAGGAAGGAAAAACAAATGGGAAAAAAAAATAATCCATACACCAGATTACTGGTGTTCTCTGTTCATAAAATATCTGTAACAGTTAGACTTGAACAGTTGTAGGTTGAAATTTGGAGGAAAACAACTCTGGGGAAGCGAGTTCCAGAGAGATGCAGTTCGGGGAATGAAAGAATTCTGATAGGCAGAAGTTCTGCAATATGGTTGAGTGACGTTCCAGTCATGAGCGCTACCAGATGCCCATGTAGCACGAGGGAAGGCATGGAGAGGTGGCACCATGGACGCAACTTCGTCTGAGCATTTGCCAAAAAAATATCTGTAAAATAATGCAAGGGAGGCAACATTCCTTCTTACTTGCAGGGGAGGTAGTTTATAGGTAATGGCAGGGTTGTTAATGATTCTAACAGCTTTATTCTGAATTTTGTCTACTTGTCTTAATTCAACCTCTCCACAACCATTCCACAAGGGTGAGCGATATTCAAGCTGAGAGCGCACATGCCTCTTATAAATTATAGCTAACTGCTCGTTGGCGAAGAAGTTACGGACTCTGTACAATAATCCAAGTTTCTTTGAGGCGGTTTTAGCAAGTGATCTGACACGGGAGGTCCAGCTGAGGGCACTGTTAAGTGAGACACCAAGAATTTCAATACTTTTGGAGATGGGAATATTAGTAGCACTGAAGGTAATGTACGAATCTGGTAATATCTGTCTATTAGTAAACTGTATATATTTAGTTTTACTAGCATTAAAAGAGACAAGGTTGTTTTGTCCCCATTCACTGATTGTAGATAGATTTTGATTTATGGAGATGGCTGTACTGAGTTGAGAGGTAGAGATATTAGACTTTGTAAATGGATGTCTGAATGTGAATGAACTATGTAGTGTTGAGTCATCTGCATATGAGTGAATGGGACTGTGAGTGACAGATAAGAGATCATTAATATGAACCAGAAATAGGGTTGGCGCCAGAACTGATCCCTGCGGCACCCCGGCGTTAATTGAGTGGAAATTCAAATGTACATCATCTACTTTTACTCTTATTTTCCTGTCACTAAGATAAGAAGAAATCAGAGGAACAAAAGACGTTAGTCCATAGCAAGGGAGTTTGGACAGCAGGGAACGGTGCCATACTCTGTCGAAAGCTTTAGAGATATCAAGAGCTACTGCATGAGTTTCTCCAAAAAGATCAATTGATTGATGGATGGTATGAGTTAAGAGATTGAGTATGTCAATGGTGGATCTTTCGTGGCGAAAACCGTATTGTCTATCACTAATTAAGCTGTTGGATTCAAGATGTTTAACAATATGCTTATTAATTAAAGTTTCAAATACCTTACCAAGAGAAGATGTGACAGCTATTGGTCTGTAATTGGAGGGGTCAGACGAACTTTCTTTCTTCGGAACTGGGTGGATATTGGCTTCTTTCCATGAATTTGGGGATAAAGAAGTACGTATGCATAGTCTGAATAATTTAGCTAGGACAGAGGCAAGTTCAGGGGAACACTTTTTCAAAACAATTGGCGGAATTCCATCTGGGCCTGGAGCTTTGTTGGTAGGTAAATTGTCTAGGATGGATTTTACGAATCTTGTCTAACAGTAATAATAATAAAAATAATAATAATAGTTATTATTATTATTATTATTATTATCAGCATCGTCATTATAGTAACAGTAATAACAACAATGGTCATACCTTTCCTTGCAGGTAAGGCAGAGATGGAGGGTTTAACCGTGGGAGCCTGAAACGACCATAGTCAGGTAAGTGCATGTCGTCGGAAAATACTGAGAGGGTAGACTGATGGGTAGGTGGGGAGGAGGGGGTAAGATGGTACGTGCATGTGGAAGAGAGATGCAGAGAGGGTAGGTTTTGGTATGTACGTGAGGGAGATAAAATGCAGGAGGGGTACGTTGATTAGTAGGCGCACAGAGCGAAAACTGATAGGTGCATTTGGGGGGACAATGCAAGAGGGAGAGGTTTTATTTGGTGCTGAAGGTTGTGTTTGGGGGGGGGGGGGAGATGTTACGTGGTGGGAAAGAGGATAGGAAAATGTAGGAAGATTTTGTGATGTGGGTGTTGGAGGATGTCTAGGGAGGGTGGAAGGAAGTTAAGTGGTAGGGAACTGTAGAGGGAATTGGAAAAAGAGCTTGTTTTGGTAGGTGTACATGTGGGAGGGAAATGTTGGGAGGCTTGATTGACTGGTAGGTGTGAGGGAGGAGAGGGGAGAGGGGGGAGTTGGTAAGTGTTTATGGAAATATGTAAGGAAGGTTTTGGTAGGTTCCTATGAGAGGAAATTATAGAATAGGTATGTTGATTGATAGGTACAAAAGGTGGGGGGGATAAATTTAATACTCGTACACAACTCCCGAGTTACTGACCTTCATTAACTCATTGTTAGTTTGGATCAAGTAGTCACTAAATTCTGTTTGGTAAGTTAAGCAGTTCTTAATTGACAAGTATTTCTAGCTGCCGAGCCTAATATATTGTAGATGATCCGTTACGACAAGTGGAAATGTTGGACTGGAGAGACACAGAGCCTTAATTCTTTATTTTTTCTAACGTTTCGGGCAACACAGAACCCTGTTCCAGAGAGTTTGGCTTATGTGTAACCTGAAACGTTAGAGAAAACAAAGAACTCAGACTCAAACTTGTGTCTCTCTCCCACCCAACACTTCCAATAATACTGTTATAAGCTGATGAATGGCAAGAGGAGGAAGGTAACATTTGCAGGCAACTGTAGGTGGGGGAGGACAATGCAAAAGCTTAGATCTGGGTGGGTAGGTAATGGAAGGCGTGTGGACGTGGGTGTGGGTGGGGTTGGAGGTGTGGGGGAGAGGGGAAGTGAAGGCTGAATATGAACGATATAAGACTGTGTGGGCGGGGGTCTCAGTGAAGGACAAGTCGAAGGAAATGGAATATGCAAATAAGGAAAGACGTGATGAATGCTGGGGGTGTGAGAGAGGTGGGTGTATTATATAAGAATTTATGTATGTACCAGTGCATAAATGTATGATTATATGCCTCTATGTATCTATGTATGTATGTATGCATTTATGTATATGTGCATTGTGTGTGTGTGTGTGTGTGTGTGTGTGTGTGTGTGTGTGTGTGTGTGTGTGCGTGTGTGTATCCTTGATAAAAAAAAAAGTATCATTACCTGTGTGATGGATGGTTTCGCATCGAGTGATGTTAATCGCATTTTTTCGTACAGCCAGAATTTCCGAATGGAAATTATATTTCTTTTTTCATTCGATATGTTACATTAAAAACTCGCAGACGTTCACACACATGTACTGTTGAAAAAAGACTCGTGAATATTTTCAAAAGATTCTTCCACTGTTGTAAAATGTATAGAAGGTAAGAAAATAGATTTTTAAAAACAAATTGTACAGTACATACCTAATCTTGTGTGAATTTATGAGCATGACTAAATACAGTACGCATATATGTATTCAAGGATGTCTGGGTGCTTCTGTGTCCTGTCTATGTAGGCCGTGTATGTACATTAGTCTAAATACAGTCATGAGTAAACATTGTAGGTATGCACGAATGTTGTGTACCCAGACTGTGAAGGAACTACAATCAATATGGGGGTGATGGGGGGGACTCAACTTTGTCTCCTCATGTGCATTTATAAGTAGATATATACATTTGTATGTTTGTCTCTATGTATATTCGTTTATTTTCAAGCGTGCGTGTACGTATAAGAGTAGGCATGAACGTCTGTTGTTGCCCACTCAGCGAAGGTACTATAACAGCATGACGGGGTGGGGGGGGGGACACCATTTACTTCCACGTGATTATGTATTTATCTAGGTAGGTATATTCACCTAAATTAAAACATGTGTATGTATCAGCGTAGGTAAGCACATACCGGTACAGCATCTGTGTACCTAGTTTGTGACGATACTACGGCCACAGGGAAGGGGGCAATCCAGTTTATCTGCCTGTGTGTTTTTGTATATATATATATATATATATATATATATATATATATATATATATATATATATATATATATATATATATAGTGGAAATCTTTTTATCGTTATTTGCTTCTATATGTTTGTTTGTTTGTTTGTTTGTCTGTATGTATGTATGTATGGTTGTATATATGTGTGTAAAATGAAGAACTGAAGCATGCGTACGTAGAAGGGTAAGTATGTACGTATACCGTGCACCCAGTTTGCAAAGGTCGCCTACGGCAGCCATAATTATAGAGGGGAAGGGAAACTCAAATAAAATCCATCTCTGCTTATGTGTACACAAGTATGTCTGTGTATATCCATGTAAACTGAAGCGTATGTGTACGTACAAGAGTATGTATGCACGTCTGCTGTGTACCCAGTTTGTGAAGGTACTAACACAGCCACAAGGAGAGGGGGGGGGGATACCTCTCTTTATCTCCCTACCCCCAGACACACACCCGCTGCCAAACCTGCTCCCTGGGGTGCCTCCCTATATGCACTACCAGTAAAAACTATCAGACACCAGCGATCACAAACTCGCTGGCAAACAGGAGAAATTGGAGACTCAGGAGATGCATTCGGTGCTCCTCCTCAAATTCTGAAGCTCGTAGGAAAATAGGGGAAACTGTGTTCGTCCTTAAAATTCAGTGATTCGTAGGAAAATAAAAACGTGAGAGAGGAGGGATGTTTTATGCTTATTCTTGACGTTCTGACACTTGTAAAAAAACAGGAGATGCATGAAAGAGAAAAGAGTTGGTCCGCGTTTCTCTTAAAATTCTGAAACTCATACTGTCAGACAAAAGTACTCACATATACCCAGGCAAAAAGGAGAAACTGGAGACTGGGTAGACTGGTTCCGTGCTGTTTCATAACATTCTGAAACTCACAGGCAATAGAAGGGTCGTTCTGCTCTTCTTCAAAAGTCCTGAAACTCTTAGTCAAACGGAGGAAACAGGAAACTGAGGAAAGCTGTTTTGTATTGCTGCTAAAATTTGTAGGTATCGGGAGAAAGTTAACACTGAGGAGAGATGGTCTGTCCTCCTACCAAAATTCTGGAACATTAGGCAAGATATTCAGGGTTATTAGTACCTAGGCAATCAGGAAAGGCATTAGACTGAGGAGAGGCGTTTTACAGTCATTCTAAAAACCAGGAAGACTGAAAATGAGTCAAGGTGTATCAGTCTTAGGCAAACAGGAAAATTATGAGACTGATGAGATTTGTTCCGTCCTTCTAAAATTCTTGAGCTCGAAGGAAAAGATTAGAACCATGAGCTGATGGGTTAAAGTTGAATGTAATTGTCTGGTAACCGCAACAATAAACTAGAAATTGTGCCATCAGGAAAAATGGGATTAGGCAGATGCAAATAACATACAGGAAAACTTACCCTTTGCTATGCAGAAAAACGCAAGGGGAAAAGTGTTTACATTTTGTGCCAAGGATGATTTGGTGCTAGGAAGAGTCGTTTTTATGCTACTGTAAAGCCTAGATTTGCTAGATAAAGCCATAAATGGTAACTGAAACTCCCAGGCAGACGGGGGAAACACAAGACAAGGCATTCGTTCTGTCTGCTAATATTCTGAATTTCGTAGGCAAATAAAAGAAACATGAAGCTGAAGAGAGTTGTTTTGTGCCTCTCATAAAACAGAGCGACATTAGATAAGGCAGTCAGGGGTGCCAGAAATTCGTAGGTAAACAGAAGAAACAGAGACGAAGGAGAGACGTTTTACAGGCCCAATTAAGAAAAACATTAGCTACAACATTCAGAAAAGACTACTTCCTTATCCTATTGTATTCCATGGTTACCTGATGCTGCATGAATTCAGACGTTTATTTATCCCCAGTGCTATTAAAAAATCACACTTACAAGCAAACAGGTGAAGCATTGAAATGAAGCGGGTCTGTATTCAGTCAAACTGGGTAAGTGGTGGTCATGTTGCAGAAGAGTAGGCTGCTGACTGAACGGACGTGAGATCGATTTTGGGTTAGAGCAGGAAACATTCTGAGGATTTGATTATTGGTACAATAATTGTATCTTCCACAAAAATCAGGGACATGTTAAAAATTACCCCGCTAAAACTATCACAGCAGTCCTGAATGAGACGTCCCTAGCATGTATTCAGTATAAGCGGTGGGTATTGGCGCTGA